>NC_091752.1:70592599-70597599 GCF_043380555.1 Nothobranchius furzeri
TGAATCATGACCTCTGACCCTGACCAGCTGAGTCCTGCAGGTTGTTCTCAGTCCTTTTGAACGGGACGTGATGTGTTGCTTTTGAGGTCTTTTGGGGTAACCCAGGAGGCCAGATGGTGCTTAGAGGAACTGAACTCACGTGGTTGACCACTTTATAAGGAGGTTACTGACTTTTTTCCACAGGACCACATTTGTTTGCTGTTTTAATGAATAAAAATCATTTTAAAACTACACGTTGCATTGCTGTTTCTCTCTTCCGGCTCTCGGAGGGTGCAGACGCTTCTTTTCTTCCTCTCCTCCATATTTATCCTCAAGGCCTTTGTCTGTCTCTGTGTGCTGAGAGCACGGCTGCTTCTCCCTTTCTCTGGAAACTGAAATTCACTAAAATGGATCTCGTCAGCTGGTCTCTCGATTGATAACATTTTTTTCAAAGATGAGAACGGGAGAAGAGGCTCCTGGATGCCCCTCTGGGACAGACCCAGTTGGACACATCATGGACTCCTGGAAACAGTGGAACTTGATTTGTTTATCTCAGCTGTCTGTGGAGGACTCTGAAGACGTGTGGATATTCGTGGTGTTGGTGTCAGGTTTCCTGCTCATTGGCCTTGGAGGCTACCTGGCTTACCGGAAAATGAACGAGCTGTCGAGGAATATTGGCCTGATCCCGGAGCTCAGAGATGGTTCGCACCGCGCTGTGAATTCACAGACTCACATAATTGTCGAGATGAATCATAAGCTTGGGACTTTCACTGAGATTCATTCATTGGCACAAAAGATGGATGCCATCAAGGAGAGAGTGGACGAATCAGCACGGATTGGGACAGATTAGTGTACATTATTGGGATTTTGAGAGGTTGAGTAAGTAAGTAAGTAAGTAACTTTATTTGTATAGCACCTCTCACAGACAAAAAGGTCACAAAGTGCTTCACAAGTTAAAAGGCAACAACATATAAATACAGTAAAATACAGCCACAATATACAGTGTCAAATAAAACCAATCTGAATGAGACTAAGTTTAAAATGCCTGGAGAAACAAATGGGTTTTAAGATTGCTCTTAAAAACATCAACTGAGTCGATTGAGCGTAAAGACAGAGGTAGCTCATTCCAGAGCCTAGGAGCGACGGCCTGGAATGAGCGATCTCCTCGTGTCCTGAACTGAGTACGTGGGACCATTAAAAGGTTTTGATCCATAGATCTCAGCCTGCGAGAAGGCGTGTAAGGGCAGAGCATGTCTCGAACATACAATGGAGCCAGACCATGCAGCGCTCTGAAAGTCAGCACAAGAATTTTAAAATTTATGCGAAATGTGATAGGAAGCCAATGAAGAGCTTTTAAAATGGGGGTAATGTGGGCCCTTCTGTTGTCACGGGTCAGAATTCTAGCTGCACAATTCTGGACTTGTTGTAAGCGGGACAGCTCTTTTTTGTTTAGACAAGAAAATAAACTATTACAGTAGTCTAAACGGGATGATGTAAACGCGTGAATAATCAACTCAAGATCAGCTTTAGACACCATTGTTCTGAGTTTAGAAATTTGTCTCAAGTGGTAAAAACAGTTTCTAGTTAACTGCTTTGCGTGATGTTCAAGAGACATTCCCTTGTCAAAGAAAACTCCAAGGTTTCTAAGGGTAGGTTTTACAGACAAGCTCAGATCACCTAACTGCTGGTGAATCCCTGGAGCAGCATCATCGGGGGCAATCACCAGTACTTCAGTTTTGTCTGAGTTCAGCCGTAAGGCATTTGCACCGAGCCACTGTTTGATTCGCTCAAAACATGATAATAAAGAATGCAATTTTTTAACGTCAGAAGGCTTGAAAGAACAATACAGCTGAAGATCATCAGCAAAGAGATGATAGGAAACATCATCGGCAAACTCCTGGATTAGGTTTCCTAAAGGAAGGATGTACAACAAGAACAAAATCGGGCCCAAAACTGAGCCCTGGGGTTGAGGACCAACAAACTGTAAGACAGGGAGGAAATTATCTCTGTCTGGCCCCAAAACAATTTCTAATCGGAATCTGGCGCCCTTGAGCCTACAAGGCTCCAACGAAACCCCCCCGAAGATAAGTGCAATGTGCCGTCGTTATGGCAACTCAACTCTGCCTCCTTTCCCAGCCTGGGCGGGACTGCGGGAAGGCAGCTGAAGCGTCCAGGGTCACTGCAACCCTCCGACCCTCAATGCTCCTCCCCCATCCACACTGAGGTGACATGCGCTGCTTATCGTGGCTGCAGGAACTGAAGTGGGGAGAGTCCCAACCTACCACCCCACCTAGTGGACACTTACGTTGTGTGATGTCTGAAGTCTGTTGCATATCTGTCTGAGGTGTTTTTTTTTTTTTTTTTGCAGAGCAAAGCTGTCTTCCCGGTGGAGGGCAACTCTGCAGTGCCTTTTTTCCCCCCTCCACCTGAACCAACCTTCATGTAACCCTCTGATCTCTATTAAGGAAGCGCGACTCAGGGTTGCGAATGACCACAGTCACCAGTTCTTGTCATGTGTCTTGCCCATGTATGCCTGATCTGTTGTCCATCAGTTGGAGTTGAGATGGCGCTCGCGCGGGTGCACTCAGCGAGCTGCTCGTCCTCCTTATGCAATGGAACCTTGGTTTGATTGGCTTTTATTGGCGTTTTATTGGCTTTTATGTATTTTTGTTGTCTCTGATGCTTTTTTTGAATGGTGTGGATTCTCTGGTGACGTATGATCGAGCTGCGCTGCTGAGGCTTCGTCCTCCTGTTGATGTAGCGGATGCTGCGTGCTGGGAACCTCACGGATGGCGTTGCTGTTTGGACTGCCCGTGTGCTCTCTCCCCTCAAGCCGTGATGTGTCAGCACTCTGTCCACCCCAGCTTGAGAAGGAAGCATCGGAGAAGAGGGGGAAAGAGAGGTAGCCGGCGCGTGAGACGTCGGGCTGGACTTCCTGGATCCCTGAAGAAGCGGCTGGTCCGATTCGGCCCAGCTTCTGACCCAGTGGTTCCGAGATGTCTGATGGATTACTCTGCGCCCTGCCAAGTGAACTTGGCCGGCTCTGAGGGTGAGCTGGCACCGCGCCACGGCCAATCGGCTCGGGGATCTCGCCAGAGTGGGGTTTGCTGGGAGAATCTACGCTCGGTTACGGGCTCAGAGTGAAAGGAGACTGTGCCCGTGCGCGAACCCGGTGCTGCAGCCCCGCCGCAGACCCGGTTTGGTCTGGTCAATGCCAGGTCTGTGCTGAACAAAACTTTTATTCTTCGGGATTTTTTTATTCATCTGTGGTGCTTCTGTTGTTAGATCTGACGGCAGCTTTTGACACAGTTGACCACGTGATTCTACTTGATCACTTGGAACGATGGGTTGGGATCAAAGGGTCAGCTCTGGATTGGTTTAGATCGTATCTCCACAACAGGTCATTCTGCGTTAAACTGGGTGATATTTTTTCTTCTTGGGAGGGGCTCCGCTGGGGGGTCCCGCAGGGATCGATCCTTGGTCCTCTTTTGTTTGCCATTTATCTGCTTCCTCTGGGGTCAGTCTATCGTAAACATGGCCTAGCGTTCCACCTGTATGCTGACGATTGCCAGATTTACTCTATGTAGTCCTTTGTGTCCTGTATTAATGAGGTGAAGTCTTGGCTAATGGCCAACTATCTGCATCTGAATGAGGGAAAGACAGAGCTCATTGTTTTTCACCCCAACAGCAGGGCTGTGGGTCGTTATGTTGATCTTGGCCCTCTTTCTCCCTACTCAAAACCAGTTGTGACCAGTTTGGGGGTGAAACTTGATGCTGGACTTAAATTTGATGCTCACATCAACTCAGTGATCCGGTCCAGTTTCTTTCACCTGAGACGCCTTGCAAAAATCAAGCCCATGCTGTCGAGAGCCCACCTGGAGCGGGTACTGCATGCATTTGTAATTTCTAGGCTTGACTACTGCAACTCTCTTTATGCAGGGTTGTGTCAGTCATCACTGCGTCGCCTGCAGGTTGTGCAGAACAGCGCAGCCAGGTTCCTGACTGGGACCAGGAAACGGGACCACATCAGTCCGGTTCTGGCTTCCCTGCACTGGCTTCCGGTCTGTTATCGTTCACACTTCTAACTCCTCGTCTTTGTTTATAATTTCATCCAGGGTGGTGCTCCCCCCTATCTAGCTACACTCCTGAACAGACATTTCCCATCACGCGCTCTGCGCTCCTCCGACCAAGGCCTGCTCGCTGTCCCTCGGTCTAGGTGTCGTACTCACGGGGACCGGGCTTTCTCAGTCCTAGCACCGTCTATCTGGAACCAGTTACCACCCTCAGTTAGGCTGTCCCCATCTCTGCCAGTCTTTAAGAATCACCTAAAAACCCACCTCCTCCGCTTGGCGTTCCCTGAACGTGTTTGAGTTCGGCCATCTTGTATGTTGAATTTATTTCACAGTTTTCATCGGTCTCTCTATCCCTTGTTTTACCCATTTATCTTCTACTAGAATGTTTTACCTTTTTTTGTAATTTGTAATTTGAATTGCTTTTATTTTCGATTTATTCACCATATTTAACTTTCTCTTGTACCATGTTCAGCGCCTTGGGCTTCCCGATAGGGTTGCGGAAGGCGCTTTATAAATAAAGCTTTGATTGATTGATCTCTGAATTGTGTGTACTGAAACTCTAATTTCCTTCTGGGATTAATAAAGTATTTTTGAATTGATTTGATTGATAGCCACAGCTAACTAGCATTAGCGTTAGAACTACAAACAGAAACACGTTTCTACTTGTGCTTCTGGACCGAAGCCTGTGGCACGCCGGACGTGTGACGGTTACCGTACATAAACCGGTTCATCTAAAATACTAAATGGTGGCACCTTTTCCTGCTTTTGTCTAGCTGTTGATGACGTTTCAGTGTTCGAGCAGACGGAAGCAGCTTTTGTATACCAGCTCCTCTTTTCACACCTGTCACAGATTTGTGGAGAGGTTCAGCACACGATCTGCAGTCGGTGTGAACGGCAGCCCGTCTGGAAGCCGTACGGAGACGGCACCGCCTCTGCTCCACATTCAGA
>NC_091752.1:70610099-70615099 GCF_043380555.1 Nothobranchius furzeri
CCATAAAGAGACAATAAAGTCCTTTTATAATGTAAAGTCTTTCTGTAGAAATGGAAACCAGAAAAATGAGCTAAAGCTACAAAGACCAGAGAAGAACTCTGCCTTTTTAGAACAGCTCTAGTCTTTTAAAACCTTGTTTTTTCTGAAAAGCACATCGAATCACCTCAGAATCGCGTTTTAAACGAAGCTGTCGTTCCAACTCAGCCACGGTTATTCTGGCGGAAACGTTCACCGAGTGTTCTAGGCTTCGGTGCAAAACGCAGCAAAAGTTTAGCAACCGGTGACGGCTGTAAAGCACGTTAATAATGCACCTCCTCAGACTAGCCGTTAGCTTGTCAATCTCATAACACTGCACCTTCATTTACCCCTACTGAGGCTGTTCCGAGAACACGACCTCTCGTCAGAAACCCACCTCAAAAATCAGAAATCCACATTCATCCTCTCATGCACACACACACACACACACACACACACACACACACACACACACACAAACACACACTGCTGGAGTATAATGACAGGCAGCTCGGAGCCTTTCTCCGTCCAGCCGAGCAGATCTGATTACAGCATCTTCAGCGCCTGTGCCCGTGCAGCTCCACGCGGGCCGGGCCTCCAGCTCTGTGCTCATTAAAGCCGTAATCCATCTGCAACACAACGCCCCGCTCTCGTCGGGCCGATCAGCAGCCTGAAGCATGAGCTGCAGCCTTGCAGGAGGCTCCGTTACGTCATGGCATCACTCTGCAGCACCAGAAACCGACCTGCCCCGTGTGTTCAGACGTTCCAGCAAATATGAGACGCTGTTGGTATACGTGTGTGTCTGTCTGTGTTTAAAAACAAACCACTTTGGCAAAAGCTTGGATGTGTGTGTGAGCAGAGGCAGGAGAGAAAGCACGGTGGCCAGTGACACACCACGAGAGACAGGAAGGGAGAGTTTTTGCACTGACACACTTCTGTGGAGCACAATGCGGCCTGATCCCCGGTGTTTTCTGACAAAGACCCTCCGGAGCGAGGTGTGTGGCGCTCACGCGGCAGCCTGAAGCCACCAAAGGCACAAAAACTTTGCACTAATTTGCAGCGGCAGAGCAGATGCGTCTGGCAGGAAGTGAACAAGGAAGCTGACAGAAAAGACGGCCATGATGGTGGATGGAGAGAAAGCTGAGAGCGGGAGGCGGCGTTGAGGCCTAGTACGGCTACGAAGGCCTACCGAAGGCTCCGCATCGGTCTGGTCGGCGGGGGCCAGGGAGTCCAGGAGCTGATCCCACGGGAGGTCCTCAGATAAGTCCTCACTGGCCATCGATTGCCTCCTCTGGGCCTCACACACACACACACATCAACCAACACACACACCAATTAAGCAACCTAGAGTGCCGCTCCGGCCTCCTTAAAATCCAGGATGTCCTTCCCGCCAGGAATCAAGAAGCCAATCTAAATCTGGAGCGATGGATAGAGGTGGAGGAGAGAACGGCAGACACGGAGCCCCACCTCACTGCTTCCTGTTCTGCTTGATGCCAGTTAGAAACTGAGGCGTCATGCATTTTGTGTGCGCGCACACACACACACACACACACACACACGCACACACACACACTGGCTTGGTTTTGTAAGTGAGAGAGCTCACAGTCACTCTGCTGCTTCCTGCTCCCGGGTCTCTGGAGCAGCGAGACAGGCTGTTGTGACAGAAAGCGGTCGTTTGAGTCCCACCAGCAAGTCTCTCAGCAAAGGGCTGAGTCAGGAGGACGACCCGCTGGGCCACAGGGCCGTTTCAGACTACCAGACAAATAAAAACAACCGAAACGAGGATTTTTACAGAGACACTGGAATCAGCTGATTCCAAATCAGACTCTCTGGTTGGTGTCCAGCAGAGACCAGCAGGTCCGATGCTGAGACCCTCTGAGCCCTCTGGTCCGAATGCTTCACACTGACAGACGCTAAAAGCACATCAGCTTCTTCGCTCTGCTAGAGAGGAACAGGAAGTGCAACACCATGACGTTGAGCCAGTGCGCGCACCTCACCAGTTGTTCTGGTTCAGAGTCAGTCACAAATGTCTAAATGCTCGGAGTCTGCAGCCCCTCCTTACCGGGTCGCCAGGGATCTCGTAGCCTGCGGTGTGCGTCGGACCGGTTGCTGCAGAGACACCAGCCCCCATGCACCCATGCTGCCTGCAACTGTCACAGAAACGTCTGAGCTGCCGTTCTCACAGAGACACCTCCACACTCTGCCGTGGGGCTCGGAGCGACAAGCAGAAATAGATGGCAGCAGCTCAGCGTGTTGACCACAGTAGGAACTGAGATAACATCATTTTACACGCACACACACGCACACACGCGCGCGCACACGCACACACGCACACACTGCTCTTAAAGCAACAAGCGGACGCTGGTCAGCTGTTCAGGATGGAGGTGAAACCCCAGTGCCGAGGTTAGAAGAGCATTTTAAATCTCTGCCACGGTTTGGGCCGGACAACCCGACGCACACATAACACCAAACGTGGTTCTTGAACTATCAGCGGTTCTAAAATAAAAATAAAAACCTAAAATGTTAAAAATCAATAAGAAAAGTGAGCAGCTCTAGAGCCCTTTCTACACAGAGCTGCGCCTCTCATCCCCTCAGGACTAAAGGTCACTGGGGGGGTGGGGTGGGGGGTGGGGGGGCATGTGGTACCTGGACAGTAGTACAAAAACAATCACTCAGGTTTGGATTGGATGGGCCAACCAGGTCACTCCGTCTCTGCTGACAGGAGCACCGGAGTCCCCCAGGAGGACAATGGTTGTTGAACCAACAAGCACTCCACCATAAGGGATGGTACTCTGAGCATCGTCATCGCACAGGTGTGCTGCGAAATCCGCTTTGCACTCACTAACGACAGCTCACGTAAGAGGTAGTGAAATAAAATAAAAAAGCTAAAATAGATGTCATGCACACACACACACACACACGCACACTGTGTGTAAACAGTCACATGAGGGTTAGCTAGCTGTAGTGCACTGACGGTCCAGCAGAATCCCCGTTAGTGTGACCTCCGAGCACCAACGTTCAGCTCGGTGATGCTCTTGTATAAAAGCTGTTTAACAGTCTGGTGGCGTGTTTTTATTGCCCCGTATCATTTACCAGACGGAAGACGTTTGAAGCGATGGTTAGAGGGTGGGTTGGGTCCTTTAGGATGTTTGTGGCTTTTCAAAGGCAGCGAGTGGTGAAGATGTCATCCAGGGCAGGCTGGTGTGTGTTTGTTATTCTCTCTGCAGGCCCTTCCTGTCAGCTGCAGAGCTGCTGCTGTACCACACCATGATGCTGTTGGTCAGGACGCTCTCTATGGAGCAGGGATAAAACCACACCAGCAGCTGTTGTGGCAGGTTGATCTCCCTGATGCCCTCAGGAAGTAGAGTCGTTGTTGTGCCTCCTTTATCAGACATTTGGTGTCGACGTGAGGTCCTCGGAGAGCACCTGCTCAGTGCTGGGAATGTTACTTTTAAAAAGTAATTAATTACGGTTACTGATTACTTTGTCAAAAGCGTAACTCAGTTACTTACTTAGTTACAAGATTATAAAAGTAACTAATTGCGAATAAAAATAACTACTTTGTTACTTTCTTGTGATTAAAGAATGCAAGAAATTAAACTTACTTAATTTACTATAAATGAGTAAAATACTGAAGTATAAATGACTACAATATTGAAGTATAAATGACTACAATACTGAAGTATAAATGACTACAACACCTAAATATAAATTACTACAATACTGAAGTATAAATGACTACAATACTGAAGTATAAATGACTACAAAACTGAAGTATAAATGACTACGATACTGAAGTACAAATGACTAAATACTGAAGTATAAATGACTACAATATTGAAGTATAAATGACTACAATACTGAAGTATAAATGACTACAACACCTAAATATAAATTACTACAATACTGAAGTATAAATGACTACAATACTGAAGTATAAATGACTACAAAACTGAAGTATAAATGACTACAAAACTGAAGTATAAATGACTACAATACTGAAGTACAAATGACTAAATACTGAAGTATAAATGACTACAATATTGAAGTATAAATGACTACAATACGGAAGTATAAATTACTAAAATACTGAAGTTGAATAGAATACAATACTGAAGCATAAATGACTGAAATACTGAAGTAAAAATGACTACAATACTGAAGTATAAATGACTGAAATACTGAAGTAAAAATGACTACAATACTGAAGTATAAATGACTATAATACTGAAGTATAAATGACTAAAATACTGAAGTATAAATGACTAAAATACTGAAGTATAAATGACTGAAATACTGAAGTAAAAATTACTACAATACTGAAGTATAAATGACTATAATACTGAAGTATAAATGACTACAATTCTGAAGTATAAATTACTTAAATACTGAAGTATAAATGACTACAATACCTAAGTATAAATTACTACAATACTGAAGTATAAATGATTAAAATACTGAAGTATAAATGACTGCAATACTGAAGTATAAAATGACTACAATACTGAAGTATTAATTACTACAATACTGAAGAATAAATTACTACAATACTGACGTTTAAATGACTATAATACTGAAGTATAAATTACTAAAATACTGAAGTATAAATGACTACAATACCTAAGTATAAATGACTACAATACTGAAGTAAAAATGACTACAATACTGAAGTATAAATGACTACAATACTGAAGTATAAATTACTAAAATACTGAAGTATAAATGACTAAAATACTGAAGTATAAATTATTAAAACACTGAAGTATAAATTACTACAATACCTAAGTATAAATGACTACAATACTGAAGTATAAATGACTACAATACTGAAGTATAAATGACTACAATACTGAAGTATAAATGACTACAATACCCAAGTATAAATGACTACAATACTGAAGTATAAATGACTACAATACTGAAGTATAAATTACTAAAACACTGAAGTATAAATGACTACAATACCTAAGTATAAATGACTACAA
>NC_091752.1:70620099-70757599 GCF_043380555.1 Nothobranchius furzeri
TGGAGCTGATGGATGCAGCTCAGTATTACGGTCTCCACCCAAAGGGGTAGAAAAGACCCCAGTCACTCCTTCTAATGGTCCAGTTGAAGTAGTAGTGGGACCTTTAGAGGAACAGCTGGTTTTACTCGTTCTGGTACCTCCCACACATCTGTTCACTCACAGCCAATAGCAGCATGAGGTGTTACTGGGTGTTATTGACTGGTGCACGGTCCCAGTCAGTGTTGGGAGGACTGGTTCAGTGTTGGACGTTAATCTGCTCACACGATTCCCTGCAGCTCGGACCTTTCGCAGGGACATAAATGAAAAATCCCAGCAGCCTTACGTATGGAGCACTAAGATCAGATGTGCCTCTCCGTGAACGAGTTACCAGCTTACACTGTGTACCTTGGACCATGTGTCTGCTGCCCGGTAATCCCTAAAATCCCTCATATTCCAGATAAATTCTGCAGCTAAATCTCCTTTTGCTGTTTTACAAAGTGCAGCCCTGCTTGACGCACACGTGCCGCCCTGCAGGAGCTCGACAAAGCTCCGCGCGCCAAACAGGAAGGCTGTCTGAGAGAAGGAGGCCGTTGTACGTTCCTGAGCGCACATCTGTCCGCATGTGGACTGTCCAGTGTCTGCTCCACAGCTGGGGAGGAGCGGGGCTGCATGAATGGCATCTTTTGTGAAAGAGTCTGTCTTCTCAAGAGACCTCAGTAAGCAGTGTTTGTGTTCCCGGCTTTGTCCATTGTGAGCCACAAACGGGTTCTCTGTTCAGGAGAACGAGGAATAAGACAACATGAAAGCCTTATTGGGAACGCTGAGCGGTCTGCATCCTCAATCTGCCTCTGTCGAGCAAACACAGGAGCAGGCTTAAAATAACACAACCCAGACGGGACACGTAGAGAAGAAACAAGTCCTAGCTCTGGTTTCTCAGGCTGCTCAGGTGAGCACCAGCTGCATCCGACAGTAGCAGGTGTGCTGAAAGGCTCTGAACTCTAAATATAAATGTTAATTATTCTGTTTTTGGTAGAAGAATGATCTGAAACATTAAAATGGAGGTTTTATTGAAAGGAAAGCATCAGATTCCCTGGATTTGGCGGGTCAATGAAACGAAATCCGTGATCTGCGCCAGCCAGGGGCGGCTCCAGAAAACTTTGATAGGGGTGGGCAGACGGGGCCAAAGACATTTTTGGGGTGGCACACCAAACTGGTCCTTGTGGTAACTGTGGGAGAGTTTAGCCTGTGGCGATGTGCTGCGTTGCTCCTTTATTTGTTTTTATTTAAAAAAAACAGTACGTATCCAAAACATTTAACTTAAATTTTACAAACACAAACATTTCAGAAAAAGACATTTCAGCTATTTAAAATATTATTTCAAATTTTATTTTAAAATGTATTTTTAATGTATTTAACCTGTTGCTGTGTTCACAAAAACTATGAAGACAAACTTTTTAAAATGGTGAGCAGCAGAAACATGTGTATTTTTTCTGATTATTTCCTTACTCATTAATTTTATTATTTTTATTTAGATTTACAATTATGTCTTGAATAAACAAGATTAATTTATGGCTTGAGTGAACATTAATATGATTTATTAACACTGGCTTTTCCTGGGGGGCCAGCAATTTTCTAGGGGTGGCCATGGCCACCCCTGGCCACCCCTTGGGGGCGCCACTGACCCCAGCTTCCTGTGCTGGTGGGGTAACAGTAGGCTTTGGGCCACACTCGTTCCTCTCAATGTCCAGAAGGTTTTTCCATTGTGAAGCTGGAGGAGCGTGACTACGGGAATGTGTTTTGAGAGGTGGACACACTTCGGCCGGTTTCTGCCGCCGTGATGACGACGCTGCGGATGATGGCCGTTGGAGGAGTCGACGCTTCACACAAGGCTCCAGGCAACAAGGAGAAATGTCCCAGCAGTGCGGTTAAATGAGTTTCAGTGTTCCTTCATGCATGTTTCACAACTCAGCAGCTTCTGATCCCGAGGGATTTCTGCCCTGTTTTGGGACAAATCCAAACTCCAGCGGAGTCCAGCGGAAGTCGACCGCAAGCCTTTCAATCCGGTTGTTCACACGCGCCTCTGCGTTGCACTTGACCGCTCTTCAGCTGCAGCGCCTGAAAGCCAGAGCTGGTCGGAGCCGGAGGCGGGGAGACGCCCCGCTGTGTAATGGAACGACTGCAGGCATGACGGTAATGGATGTGGGGAGATTAAAATGATTATAGCAGAAGGGTTGAGGGGCACAACACGATTATCCCTCTTTACTGATGCGGTTGGTTGTGACAGCACTCACGAGGAGGAGAAAGTGCACAGGCAGCACAAGTTTAGGACTTCATCCAGGAGGAGAACGGATGCACAGTCCTTACCGTGGAGTCTGCGGTTGTCTAGTTTTGTTGCAGGAGAGGAGAATGAAGGCAGAACCCTACATGTAACTCTGAATTACTGTGCTGTCATCTTCAGCCCATGTACGGATCGTCTCGTCAGACGCACGGCTCCTCACCACTTTCCCTTTTCCCTCTCATCTGGAATTTCCCTCCATAGTCTTCTGTTCTCCTTATAAATGCCTGTCATCATATCCTGTGCATTGTTAAAGGTGGGTGTAAAACCTGGAGCTAACAATGGACCCAGGCTACTCTCTGTGCCCTATTATCCCTCAGTTCAACCACCCAACCTCGAAGACTTTATTAACAACAAAAGACCCGGTTTAGGTTTCGTCCGGTCTACCCTGGAACCATCTCTTCCTCTGCTGTGGCGGTTTTTCTTATCAGTCTGCCTCACTGTCATGGCTGCAGGCCGAGAGAACAGACCGTCCACTGTTGTCCGAGGGCACCGCTGTTCTCACGAAGGCTTGGCTCTGAGCTCCACTAAGGCTGCTGCGCTCCAAACGACAGACGCATCTGCTCTTCCAGACTTTGCCCGTTGCATCTTGTATCAGTTTTTAATTACAAGGTCAGAAAACCAAGAGATCGTGATCCCTTCATCGACCGTTGCTACGAGACTCGGAGTGCTGCGTCACCCTAATCAGTCCGACCCTAAGTGCAGAAACTGCTGCTGAAGAACTTCAACTGGCAGGTTTCTAAAAACAAACAGCTGCTGATGATTTGTTGGTGAACACAACGCCAGGACATCTCTTCACGGTTCACGTTGGCTCTCCTCTGTTCTGAGCTCAGGTGACCCACTTTGTTCGTGTGAGACAGCAGAAACGATGTTTGGTTAACTCATTCACTGCCAATGACGTCTAAAGTCGTCATTTCCATGTTTTTACTGTGTGGGCGTCGGACGAGCCCCCGCGCCAAGAGAACAAACATGTCAGCTCTAAAGCCGATCTTCATCCACGTACGTCACACGTCACGTGATCAGCAAGCAGAACATCCATGTGTTAGGAGATCGTTTTGGGCCGCTGCTGTAAAAAAAAGTGAGGCACGAACCGGAAAAGCGTCTGCCGATCACAATTCAACAACGGATTATGACAGAAGGGATAACGCTCGAAACACGTGGATTCTTCCTGATGTAGGAGATGAGTCTCGGCATTGTTTTGGTTGTTTTGGCGTCGACATCATCCTAGCGCGCAATGTTCTGTCACTCTTAAAAAACAGTAAAAACGGTGAGAAACGCTGGCAGCGAATGAGTTAAGGATGTCCCAACACAAGTTTTTTCACTTCCGATTCGATACCGATATTGCAGCTTTCAGTACTGACCGATACCGGCATCAGTCTGATGTGATATCAGCACAAATCATACATACTTTTACCCTTTTCATAGTGTGGAACGTCTGAAAGGAAGTATATTTGAGCCGCTTCCCTCAGGCAGGAGGTTACGGTCCATCCAGACCAGAACCTCTCGCCATAAGAACAGCTTCTTTCCATCTGCCGTTAGACTTGTGAACAGCTTATAAACACACAACCATGCTCGTCTTCGGTACTTGACATAACGTCACGTTATCGGCCATATTACCTTTACCTGCCATTTTTAAAGCAAAGTTCTATGCTAGTTTATTATATTTTATTCTACTTTATTCTACTTTATTCTATTTTTTAATTATATTATTCATGTTATATGTAGCACGTTAGTACCGAAGCAAGTTCCTGGTTTGTGAATTATTTGTTCACTGACAATGGCAATAAACCTTTTCTGATTCTGATAAAAAACTCACTATTTTTAGGATTAGGGCTAGCCTGACCCTAACCTTTGGTTGCATAAATGTGAACGTCTGAGGTTAGGGACAAAAGGAAAAAACACAATGTTGTTCACTGACCAACAGCTGCAAGTTTAGTGTCTGAAGTTTCTGTTTCACATGCTGAGGAAATCCTCCTGCAGCGTTTTGTCATCCTGCTTCAAACGCACCATGAAGTTGGACACATTCATCTGGTTCTGCTCCACCACGGGACACTTGAGCATGACAAGTGCTGCACTCAGTCAAACTGTCTTTGTCAGACGGTAACGAGAAACTCAGCCGCGTGGCCGACATCGTTCCTTGCTGCTTTGCTAGCACGTTGTTCTGATCGCTCGGAGTTTGCGTGCTGGATCTGGACGCTGACAGAATTACTGGAATGGAATCTAAAGCGGAACGTACGCCTGATGTCGGAGATTTTTGATAATCCGATCCAGTGTTTTTGGGCCGATATCAGCATCAGAACATGGCATCCCTAACGGTTGTCGTTAGAGAAAAAGACATGAAGAGCATTTTTTGATACCTTTTGGTTTGTTTTCATTTTGAAATAATATAATAGTTCTTAGTTTTGTAGTTCTTTTTGTTCAGCATCGTTCAGTGAACGCATCACAAAGATATCATGGATGACCGACATTTCCAGAACAGCTGTTCTCTACAGTCTAAAGTCTCTGAGTTGATGTTCTACTCTAAACCCTCGAATGACCAGGTACGGGGGCCTGCAGCGGACAAAATACCTCAAAACTACCACGGGCCTTTAGCCCTTTTTACAAGTCACATCGTGTAATCAGTTTAACATTACTGCAACGGTGTGTATTAAAAATGTGCCATGCCAGCTTGGCGAAGCATGATTTCTGCGTCATTTGTTCCTCTTCGCTTGGTAGTAATATTGCTGTAATTGTCTGCTTATAAATGGCGACTGTGCCTTGGTGAAACAGAGGGAGGTGTCATGATTAAGTGGAGCGCCACTGCCGAGCTCCAGCTGGTAGCTACATGGAAAATGAAAGTAAAAACGGGCCGTACGTTTAGCGTTGTAAACAGAAGCAACTGAGATGATGAACTGAGCTTCTCTCTGTTAGAGCTGGAGCTCAGATCACCAGAGACTGCCCGGTGGAGGACTGACACCTTTAGGATCGGCTTGTTTAAAAACTTAATGAGCGCGGCTTCAATTGCAGGTAGGGTTGTCACGGTAACCGGTGTAGCGGTAAACCCCGGTAAAAAAGTTGGCAATAATAATAACCGTCTTGTTTTCAAAAACTATTATATCTCGGTGGGTTACCGTGGCTGCGGTGTAGGCGCGGTGACCCTTACCAGCCACCGTATCATCTGCTGAAGTTGCCGGCGGCACATGCGCACTTTGTTGTTTACAACCAAAACTTTCTTGAAGCTAAAGCTGAAATAATGGTCAAAGGAGGAGACGGCAGCGCTCAGGACATTTATTATCCCTCAAAGAAGGCAAAGTGGGAAGTACGGGCATATTTTGGATATGTGAAGAATGCCGAGGGACAGTTGATAGAAGACGGCTATCCTGTTTGCAGCACGAGCAGAAAAAGTGTCTGTGAAAGGCAGCAACGCTTCAAATCTCATGACACATCTGCGTGACCATCACCCACAACTCTACAGTCAACGCAAGGCAAGCTAACGTTAGCGTTTTAGCTAAAATGCGTGATCCGAGGATTTGGGTTGAGGGAGAATGCAACGAGTGGCTATATAAAGCAGCCGCAGCGCCGCTACCTGCATATAAACCGTGTCGCGGACACCGCCATGTTGAAATGACGCTATGCATTACGGGGCTCCCAGGGGCAGATAAGAGTTGGTCTCTCTCCGAGAATAATTATGAATTTAACAACGATTACTGCCTGATGACATTTTCCCACATCTGCAAAGCTCACTGGAAGGACACAAACCGAGGACGATACTTTCCTGATATAGGGTTTATTACTCAAGTAAGGGTAAAAAAGTATCTGAGTAGAAGGCTACTTGAGTACTGAGTATCATCTGGTCTAATATTTTAAAATGATGACATCAAACAGACAAAAAATAAGAAGTTATAGTCAAATATTGGTATTTTAAAGACTAAAGGGGAAAAATGTAAACAAACAACATAATTACAAAATAACACATTTTAGGCTAAATTTAGACACAAACTGAGGACAATATTTTCCTGATATACAGGGTTTATTTAGTTGTCTGAAAATGTAACACGTTTAAAAACATACCGCGATAATACCGATGACCATGATAATTTTGGTCACAATAACCGTGAGGTTACATTTTCACACCGTGACGACCCTAATCGCAATAAAAAGCTAGTTATGTCTAAGATAAACGGAAGTCCGCAGCGGTGCAGAGACCGCCCCTTACCGCTTTAGGCCGCCGTTGCCTAATCTTCTGTGAACAGACACGATTGCACAACATCGCCGCCACGGTCAGACCACCTATGAACGTCCTAAGGCTCCATGATGCCGCCACTGCGTTGCAGCAAAGTTACGGCATTGTTTTGTAAAAACGACCAATGACTACCGTTTTTTACTTGTGTGGGTAGACAGGCCAACCCCCTGAATGACCAGGTATGGGGGCCTGCAGCGGACAAAATACCTCAGAAACCACCGGATCTTTCCATATTTCCTGATGTGAGGGAATACTGTTTCAGTTTCTAGCCTTCGTGACTACATTAACGCTGCGCTGCCTCACCTTTGAGTGTGTTTATGTTGGAGCTTTTCCTGTGTTTCTTTTTTTTTTTTTTTTGTCTTTTAGCGACGGGCCGGTGTCGGTACAAGATCTGCTCGGGTGCAAGATCGGCTCGGGGTCCTTCCACTGCAGATGACGTCAAAGTACGGCAAACCCACTCGGACAAAATACACTACACATCTATACTGTTGGAAAGAATTTAGCAGTTTTGTTATTAAAATAATGCTTCTAACGACGTAAGTTTGTGTTTATAATGGTATTTGTAAAATAAAACACTATATTTTATTCATAATGTTGAACTCCTCTTTGAGCACATCCCTTGAAGGATCATAGGTATTAGCAACACCTGTGAAATTGTATTTGCAGGAAAGAGGTGTGTCCCGTTTATTGAAGTATTTTGTGTTTAGAGTTTTTGACGTCTTGTCCATGCGTAGATCAGTTACGCTCATAGCTGCTAGCCAAAACTCTGGAGTTAAAAGTTTTCTGGCTTTACTAAAATACCTGTCTGTACTTATTTGATTGATGGTAGTTTTACTTTCTATTAGACTCCAAATGTAATCATTTGGCACGTTTCTAATTCATAATTTGTAAGAATGTAATCGGTGATATTAGCATTAGCATTCCTATGGGTTTTTCCATGTTTATTAGCGTTGCGCTAACCACTCGCTGCCAAATTGCAGCCTTTGAGATTAGAAAATCTTATTTTGTCACATCGCAATTTAATTGCACATGCAGTTAATCGTTCAGCCCTAATATACATGCAGCTCTATGCTAAAAGTGTATTTTCAAAGAGGTAATGATGGATTTCTTTGTAAAAGTTGTCCATCTTTCCAACAGAAAGATTTGCCTGGACCAACGTAACGTGATAACAACATAACGTGATTACGTAATTCCGTAAGGTTCATGTTCAGCCAATCAACTACTTTGACGTCATCGGCAGTCCACGGACCCCGAGCAGATCTTGCACCCGAGCAGATCTTGTACCGACACCGGGCTAAAACAAGAACCCCGAGCTTCGGTGACCTTCGATGTTACAAAACAGCTTCAGTAGCCCATCAAAGCTGACCTATAATACCAATGAAATGACACTTAAATGGAAAGTAACACGTGCTGCTTTGGAAATAAATAAAACCTATTCTCCAGATTTCTCATTTCCTTACAGACAAAATCCCATCAGAAACATAACAGAAGCATAACACGACCAACAGTGAGGAGGTGCTTGTGCTTCGCACGACTTATTATAGCGTTTTCCCCCATTTTTTGTCTCGGCATCAGTGATAAATAATCCTCGGAGGGGCAGCTGGCGTTCCTGCTGCAGGGAGCTGGGATGAAGCCATTAAAGAGAATCCTAATTGAAGGAATGCGACATTTTTACACCATATTTTACTGCTAAGTAATTTTTATATTAGCATTGATGGCACCATGGCACAGATTTGTTTAGCAGACGGACTCCACCAAGATGTCCCATCGAAGCTGAAATGCAGCGGTCATAAGCTCGTCTCCTGGAGTGTCTGTGAGAGACGGGCAGATTTGTGCACACGCCATAATCCTGGACTTGGACAGGAGGGAGTAGGTGGTGTGTATGTGTGTGTGAGTGTGTGTGTAGACACTCTCCTAATCCCATTATCCATGGTAGCTGGAGACCCATAACACCGGGTGGGGGATGCCGCCTATTTTTGATGCATCGTGATTCTAAAATCACTTCAAATGTTTAAAATAAAATCATTAGTTAGTGGAAGTGGTGCAGAGAGGCTGGGCCACATCATCTGGTGTGTCGGTGGAGAACGGACCAGCGTCGGAGCATCATGGCCCTGAACGTTCTCGATTGGCTCCAAGAGAACAGAAGGCCCTCACAAAGACACGCGTGCAGCCTAAAATCACCACCATGAGCACTCTGAAGGACAAAACGGACTGAGTGGATTACAGAAACGGCTAATGCCGTTACACATGTGGACACGTCGGCACATTATCTGGTGTTTCTGCTCTTTGGTGACACTAATTCCAGCCGAGTTTTATTATGCGGCAGCACTAGCATCACTCACAACGGATGCACTATTAAAGTCAAAGCCAAAGTCATTTATTGTCATTTCTACTACATGTGCAGGACATACAGAGAAACGAAACTGAGTTTCAGTACACACAATTCAGAGATCAGACATACGTGGGTAAGACACATGACAAGAATTGGTGACTGCGGTCATTCGCAACATGAGTCATGCTACCTTAATAGATGAAATGGAATTACATGAGGATAGGTTGGTGGAGGGAAAAAAACAGGCATACCATAGTTACCCCCGACAGGGAGTAGCTGTACTATGCAAAAAAACACCTCAGACATATAAGCACGAACTTCAACATTCACAACATGAGACTCCGTTGTGTGTGTGTGTGTGTGTGTGTGTGTGTGTGGGGGGGGGGGGGGGGCTGGGATCCTGTTTTTCCAGGGCCAGCAGCCATGTGCGGAGCTCAGCCAGCTGTGTCCACAGGAGGGAGAGAGATCTTGGGAGGGGCGCAGAGCACATCCTGCAGGTTGATGGCCTCGCTGTCTGCATTCCTTCCTTCGAAGGGGATGATTATTTGCAGCCTCAAGACTGCCTGGCGTCAGATTAGGATAACAAGACTGCGTTTGGGTCAGGCAGGGATAATTTTCCCTCTGCCTTCAGTCTGTAACTGGTCATTCCAGTCCTCCAGTGAAGCCAATTCGGGTGATTAAACATCTCCACACCGTCCGGTGACCGTCTCCGAGATGACATCCATTTTGCGCACTAACACCGGTAACGCAGCTAAGACATTGTCCAGCTTATGATTCACCTCGAGTAACGTCCCAGTCTGTGAGGTCTCCGCCCAGACGGTGCTGTCCATGGCTGCGGGTCGCCCTCCAATCGCTCCCGTCATGCCAATTTTTCGGAAAACCAGATATCCTCCCACTTCAATCAGAAGAAATCCAGTGATCATCAGGCCAAATGTCCACATATCTTCGATGTCCTCAATGGACAGCTGAGAGAGACAGACGACATTCCACTTCTTCCAGGAATCGAGCATATATCCTGCTGCATGTGTCCCGTGAGGGCAAGCGCGAGCCCCCTCCTCCGTTCTCATCGTAGAAAAAATCTTATCAATCGTGTTGAATGACCAATTAATTAAATCCATTTCTGAAAAATAGTGATTTCCAGAGGAAATGCAGAGAAGCACTCTGTAGGCAGACAGGTCAAAAAGAGCCTTGGGAAAAAGCAGATAAGGGAGCAAAGCAGAAGCGACTGTGCTCAGTGAGTGCCAGGAGAAGAAACTTGCTGCTGCTGCCTGCTACGCTGTTGGAAACGCTCTCAGCTCTTCTAGCATCTCCGGCTGGTGTCCATGAACCCTGGTTCTGCATGAATCCCCTTCTCAGTGGGCTTTAACAGACACCAGTCAGAGACTGGTGACATCCATGAGCCACGGCGATGGTTTGAAATTCCTAACCCTTTTAAAAGTCTCACCCTGTACCGTGGTATGGTGTAGGCAATAGGTGCATTTATTTTTGCTACGCTCCCCCCACCCTCCCACAGAGTGCCATGCAACTTCCACTTGAGCACCGTTCAGCATCAGCCAGCAGCGTTTTGCTTAGGTGTCAGCAGGGTCCGAAATTAACACTCGCCACTCGCCAAATGCGAGCAAATTGCTCCATTTGGCGAGTAAATGTTTGAGCTCTACCTGCCACCTGGCGAGTAAATGTTTGCACCAAATTAGTTATGCTTATCAGTCATCTTCCACGGATGTCTGATACTCCTCCCGCCTGCATGCAACGTACACAAACGTACGCGAAACGTGAGCGCCGCATCCAACGTCATTTCCACCTATCCCATTCAATCAGTTTATCAAGTTAGCGGTTAGCTTCGTGTTAAAACTAGCGGTGAAATGTGGCGATTTTTAACTGGAGTCAGCCAGCCTTCCAAATGAAAACTCGTCGAACTGGAAGAAAAACCACCAGGACCAGTGGCAACCAGAAGACTTTGTGAAAAGTGGCGAACTGGAGATGGCGGAGTCGTGAGACAATGGCTACATTATGATGGCCACGTAGCGTTGCTGCCTTTCACAGACACTTTTTCTGCTCGTGCTTTAAACAGGATAGCCGTCTTCTATCAACTGTCCCTCGGCATTCTTCAAATATCCAAAAGATACCCAAACTTCCGACTTAGTCTTCTTTGAGGGATAATAAATGTCCTGAGTGCTGTCGTCTCCTCCTTTGGCCATTATTTCAGCTTTAGCTTAAAGAAAGTTTTGGTTGTAAACAACAAAGTGCGCATGTGTCGCCGGCAACTTCAGCAGATGATACGGTGGCTGGTAAGGGTCACCGCGCCTACACCGCAGCCACGGTAACCCACCGAGATAATATAGTTTTTTTAAAAAACAAGACGGTTATTATTATTGTCAACTTTTTTACCGGGGTTTACCGCTACACCGGTTACCGTGACAACCCTAGCCCTGACACACTTTCAGATATTCTCATGGTGCAGCTGTGTTCTCCAGAGATCAAGGACTAGGACCCAAATGAGGCTGTAATGCTTTGGCCCACAGACGGTGTCAGAAGCAGGAGGCCAGACTTCATGGACAGAGAAAACAAGGAGTCTGACTAGATTTCAATGAAAGAGTTCATAAAAACATCTCTAAAAATAAATAAATAAATAGTAAAAATGACAAAAGAGTTGTTTTTCTTATTAATTGATGTTTTAATTATTTTGTCACTCTGTTTGGAATCAACATAATATAGAATTACATGCTTTAGGTAGATCTAATTTAGAATTTTGGCCGGTAGATTTTCATCATCTACCAGCCAACTTGGCCGGTGAGTAAAAAATTTAATTTCGGACCCTAGGTGTCAGTCAGAGAGCACGCACAAGCGTTGAGGATGCACCGATGCAGGCTGGGCAACATTTCTTATGAACGAGTGAGTCATTAAAAAACGTGTGAATGAGCAGAGCCTCAGTGAGAATGATAAAAGCTCTGAGCTCTGTTGGCTACAGGTGCACGTTCCTGAAGGAGCTTCCAGCCGTAATCACAAAAGCAAGAGAGGTGCTTAAGGTGCAATTCGTTTTTCCACCTCTAGATGGAGCCTTGTGAGAAAAACTCTGGACCTCGGCTTTTAGACGCCTGTTAGCAGGAACACCAGGACAACCCTGTGAGCTCGTTGTCGAGTTTTAAATAGCGTTTAAAACCTCATCTGATCTCAGGTGCTTTTATCTCAGTGAGTTATAACTGAGTTATAACAGTGAGATTTGGTTTTTATGTCGCGTTTTTATTTCTTTTACTTTCAGCCTTTTATCCCAACTTATTCTCAGCATTATAGCAAAGTGATGTTATTTTGGCTTGTTAGGCACTTTGGTCAGCTTTTACGCTGTTGTTAGTGCTATATAAATAAAGTTGACTTGACCCGCCTGTGCACATAAACTGTCTCCCTACGCTGTGATCATCTACAGAAAGTCACATAAAATAATTTTACTAATTTTAAAGATGTGGAACACCGAAAAGCATGTTTACACGATTATTTCTGACTCTAACGGGTCACTCTGAGTGTTTCATGCAGGCTGAACTTAAAATAGTCTCCTACACCTATCTCCTGCATTAGCTTCTGATAGAAAACAGACGGTGAAACTCTAGGATTAGAAAATCCTGACAGATCTACGTCACACTGTCACTAACATTCATGGACTCGCCCATCTGGACTCACAACGGGGAAGGCTGTTGTTGGTTTAGCGTCCAGGAAACAGCAGAGAATGTCTCTGCTAGTAGAAGCTAACTGTTAGCATTAGCAACTCCACCACACAGCAGAACTCCTCCAGGCTTGTGTTATTGGTGGAGATAAAACATCAACGTTGCACAGCAGAGTCAGTGGTAGAGTTGTGTTGCTGTTAGCCAATCAGAGGAGAGATGTCCAAATATCAGGAAATAATAAAATCCTGTCATTTGCAGCTCAGTCGTCATTTGGCTAACTTCTAGTTCCTGAAAATGGTGCACCGGTAATTTTCTTCCCTGGAGAACAGCTGATAAGACATCCATTCCTACTAGAGAGCACTGCAAAGGTGCTGATTAAACGAGTGTCCCACACCTTTAACTCATTCACTGCCAATGATGTCTAAAGTCGTCATTTGTAGGTTTTTACTGTGCGGGCGTCGGACGAGCCCCCACACCGTGAGAACAAACATCCCAGCTCTAAAGCTGATCTTCATCTGCGTACGTCATACGTCACGTGATCAGGAAGCACAACATCCATGTGTTAGGAGATCGTTTTGGGCCGTTCCCGTAAAAAAAAGTGAGGCGCGAACCGGAAAAGCTTCTGCCGATCACAATTCAACAACGGATTATGAAAGAATGGATAACGCTCGAAACACGCGGATTCTTCCTGATGTAACACTGTAACCCCGAATAAGTTCACTGAACTCAAAACTTATGAGGAATCTGATTACCTAATAATTTTTAAGTTAACTTATCTAAAAATTAACAGTTTACCATAACTTAAAAAATATGACCTGAATAAAATCAAAGCATTAAACTACCTCCAACCTATAACTTAGTAATTAAGCACCTTACAAAGTTTAATTTCACTAAACTTGCATATTTTATTTTATTTGAACTTTATTACATGTTTTACTAACTTAAATATTATAACTTATATGAACTCTAAATGGACCTATTAAACCCTAACCCACATAAGTTGAATTTACTTAGAAATGACAATGTGGCAGGCTGGTGAAGGCAGTAACTACTAGCACCAGATCATGACTCACACACCCATAAATGCTAACAGCCAATGAAAGTGGAACATTCAAAGTCAAGTCAAGAGCACCTGGTGTGAACAACCACAGTATTAATAACAATGGGACGGCACAGCCGTACAGCATTACTTTGACCAACCTCCTCACTTATGGTGCCAACATGATACAAAACGTAACACCACATCTGCAACACTGAACGAAATAATGACTGAGAACAACAATCCTCCACAATAAACATACATAAACACCCCAAAATAGAGCAAAATAACTGAATACATGACTACCCACAATGCACCTCCCCCACCAGTTGTTTATTGTTCCTGAAATTCAACTAAATTGCAGTTCGTGGTTGTTTTTCTTGTAAATCCACAAATATTTAAAATAATATACAAGTCAGTTTATCAGACACACTTTAGGGTTGACGTAAAGATGAATGGAATAATATAGATACATAAAATAATAAATCAATCATTTTTTGGTTAGTACTCATTAAAGTTAAGTTGCCTTTATTGATTAATTTAAGTTACGTTTACTTAAAAAAGAAATAGTTCAGTTTAATTAAAACGTTTGAGTTCTATGTACTTAAAACAAGGAAAAGGTTGAACAAGCTCAACACATTTGAGTTCTAAAACTTTTTTTTAAATTATTAGTTTTATCTACTCAATATATTTGATTATTTTGAACTTTTGGGTTTACAGTGAAGAGGTGAGTCTCCGCTTTGTTTTGGTAGTTTTGGTTGTTTTGGTGTCAACATCATCCTAGCGCGCAATGTTCTGTGACTCTTAAAAAAACGTAAAAACGGCGAGAAGCGCTGGCAGCGAAGGGCTTTAGCGATCAGGAAACACTGGCAGCGAATGAGTTAATTAAAGTCTGATGAAAGAAAAAAGTAAAATAATAAGGCTGAGTCTGATTGGTGTGGGTGATGAGAAAATCTTAATTAGGAAATCTCTAAACTGTCACTGAAAAGTAATGACAAAGCAACAGAACGTACTCATTGGTTTAACAGAGTTAGGATGGATGTTAATGAACTGAGATCAGAGATGCTGCTGCTGTCTCACACCTACAGTAAGACAGCACTGGAGGTGTTCAGGACCCAGTCTGTAAAGTACAGCATGTGAAAGTTACATTTAATCTGACGGGAAACAGCTAACGCTAACTTTTTAATGTGGCCCTGAACATCTTTTTTCATAGTTTACTTATTAGATTTATTCTGCTGTAGTGACCTGAAGATGAGTTAGAATATATGTGGTGAAAGTGTGCAGATAAATGCTCCTCACTGGTCTTTATTTATCATCCTAACTCCTAATTTCTCCAAACTGAAACAAAACTTCCTTTAAAACCCCTTCACAATAAAAGAAAGCACACAAAACACTCACAATATTTGACGGTTGTTTCAATAACCTGCTAACTTCGTAGCCGCTCGCTGTCTTTGCAGTCGACAAGGACCGGGCCTGCGCTGACCAGGTCCTTCGAAGGATGCAGCCATGCAGGCCCTAAATGTGGACACTGCCATCGTGCCACACAGAACATTAGCTAACCAGTCAGGCTCCACTCTCTTGGAGGATCAGTTGAAAGCTACTCAAAGGCCTCAGCATCAGCTGCTCCTCTCACAGGTAAAGCCTTCAGGAAACCAACAGACATAAAGAATTCATGAGAGGTCGGCCGTAGAGAGCACGGCTTCCTCAAAGTGCACACCGAGTTACTGAATCAGCTCAGAGGAAGCGTCCTCAGCACTGAGCCGGGCTCGCTTCATCAGAGCCAGCAGATGGAGAGAGGCCGGCCAAAACATAAACAGGCTACAGATCGATGAACTGGAGAGTGCAGACGAGTTGGAGATGAGGGACGAGCACGGCTGCTGATCACACTGTTAGTTGAGTTTTCTGAGGGGTTTTAGGGGGAGAAGTGGAAGAAAAGGAGGGAAAACTCAGTACATTTCCTGTATAGTCATTGGTCATGACCTCTGGGTGAGGTGGGACTGGACCTCAGGAGTAAGATAACTAGAAGAGGGCAGGATGGAGCAGATGCAATCATCACATTCCAGTGGCAGCCCCTTGAACCCAATCAGCCACGATACCTGCCTGTCTTCTTCTTCAGCTCTATAAACGTTTCTGGTCTGTCGACACAAGAGGAGGAACACTGATGCTGTGAAATGACTGGTTGTGGTTGGATGACACCAGAGATGCAGCCAGAGCGCAGCTGATCATGTACAGGGCTTATACTATGGGACTTGATTAAAAAATTTAATCCAATTAATTAGAGGCTTTGTAATTAATTAATCTAAATTAATCGCATTTTAATCGTTCAGGAAAATGTGCTCTCAAAGTAAAACTTTTAATTAAAATTATGAGACAGAGAATCAAACATTAGACATGGTTATTACTGTAAACTAAAGATTTTAATAAAAAATGCATTTTAATTCTTCAAATGTCACTGTGTGATATGAAACAAAACCCAAATCAACTAAATTTATAATTACAAATAGAAAACACCTGCAAAGGGTTCATGAGCCTTTAAATAGTCTCTGTCTAGTTGAATGACTGAAATAAATTTGACTTTGCACCAGATTCTAATTTTTCCAGTTTCACTTGTTTGTATAATTGTGAGTTTTTATTAGCAATTCCACTCATAATGTAGTAAAAACACATAAATAATAATCCTTCAAAATGACAGTAGAACAGGCACAAATATGATCTAGGACTTAAATGTACTAACTTTTAACACCAGAGCAGGCATGGCATATTCTGAGAATGCTCAGGAACACTAACTGGTTCCAGTTGGATGACTGGAGGTTGATGGGATGATAAAAGATCATGGCGAGGAAATAATGATCTGACGAACAGGTGAGCGGACCTTCCTTACATGGGAAGTCCTGCTGTCACGTTAAGAAGGGGATGCTGCAGAACCGCAGATTCACGCCTGCAGCAGCGAATGTGATGTTTAGACAGCGACTCGTCTCAGAAACGTATAACTCCCCGACAGAATTGTGTAGAAAATCATCAGAAACGTTTCAGAGTGTTTCTGTTTTAACTTAAACTTCTGTTTTCAACTTTAAGACACGTTGTTTGTGATTGTTTACAGAGTAGTGAGAACACGGAGCGTTCTCCCAGCGGCAGCCAGGTGCCTCTCGTTTGTCTGACTACTTTCATAAACTACCGTTAGGACACAGAATTATTCTGTCTGGTGCTTTCAGCGCTGCACAGATGTTACGTAAATGTTAAAAATATAGCTTACCGCAACTTTTGTAAAGTTTCCAGTGCCACCGGGCAGCCGCAGGAGTATCGATCTCTGAAAAATGTCCGCGACACGGACTCCGTTGTTGTCTGGAAGTTTTTTTTTTTCCAAGTTAAGAAAAGAGGCGGACGTGTTTCCTAACTCCTGCATCAGTCCAAGCAAGGCAACTTCTTTCTGTTTTTATTCCGTTTAGTAGCCATTAGAACTGTGCATTGTTGTGTGCGTCAGTGATATTCGGTCTACGAGGAAGTCGTGCAATGACAAAGGTTCCGCCGTGCTTGAAATGCAAGCTGCGATTAAATGCGTTAATATTTTTTAACGCGTTATTTTTTTCTAATTAATTAATCGTAATTAACGCGTTAAAGTCCCGGCCCTAAAATTTATATATATATATATACATACGTATATATGTACTGTATAAGGTGTGCAACAACACCAAAGAGCAAACATGAAAAAGATGATGACTATTAAACTACTCTAGGGGGGTCCAGGGGCATGGCCCCCCCAGTAGAACATTTTGGACATTTTCTATTGAAAAGCATCAGTCTGGTGCATTTAGAGATAAAAGTAGAGTTACAGGCTGGTGAGAAAGTATCTCTACATGTTCATGGTACTATAATATTATATGTGATGGAGTATACACCCTGTCTTGTCTCTAATCCATCATGAACACCGACTACAGAGAAATCCTCTGATGCATCCATGCTGCTCAGTACCAGACCAGCATGATGTCACTAGTTACTAAAGAACCAATCAGCTGGCAGAGCTGCTGGTGAACGTGTGAGCGTGCAGAACTTGTTAAACTATGTAACTCAACTTAAGGAACAAAGTAGAATCCAGCTGCTGTTGTTTATTTGTTGTTGTTTATAGAAACTGAATGTATCTGCAGGGCTTGAGGCCCAGGGCAGTTTTAGACCTCAGACCGAACCACATCCAGAGCTGTTATTAATAATAATGTGTATTATTTACACCAATCAGACCATTCAGTCATGTTCACCGACATCCAGACCTTAGAAATGAAATAAAACCAGTATATTAAAATAAAAATGATCAACGTTGTTTCTTCATTAAAAGATTCGTTTTCTACTTGGTGTTGTCCAGCTGAAGCAGACCTCTGCTTACTTCTACCAGAGCTGAGCTGTGGGACACATTCACTCCAACGTCCCTCTGACAGAAGACCGACCACGGCCCACATCAGCTGATGATCCTTGGGCCCACACACAGCTCAGCTTTCCTGGAAACCCTGAAAGTCCCTTCCTTCTTCAGGGAATCACTGAAATGTCAGCAAAGACTCTCAAACTGGCCCGGGAATGTTGTGTAACGGACGGAGGCTTGACCCGGCTGCACCCCGGGGAAAACGCCGGACTGCACCAGACGGTTTATTTCCAACACCTTCACACGCAGGCTCACGTGTCACACAGAAACAGGAACCCTGAGTGGGTGTGGTTATTTACTGTCACTCATCAGTCACGTGTGGGCCAAGTCCCAGCCGAACCTCCTCCCAGCCTTTAATTTTTAAAACTTCCCTCTCCTTTTGTGTCCTGAGCTGAACCGACACCGGAGTAACTGGAAACTCGAACCTATGGAGCCGTGACCGTGGCACCACAACATTCCCCATCACTCTCCTCCGACTCCAGCTTCTCAGGGTCAGACGCAGAGAAACCTCTGGTCAAATGAGACCCAACACATCCCCCCGCGGTGCTGGTTTTATGTTTTCATCTCCCGAACACGTCTGCTGAGGAGGCACAATAAAAGAGCCGACTCAGCATTTGTCTTCTGAAGTTTCCTCATTTGAAGACAACCGGTGGCGGTTCCTGCTGCCGGACTCAGACCTGTTCCTGTGTAGTGACTGACTTCTGCGGGAGAGCTGACTGTGTACAATAATACTATTACCTGAAAGTCCGGTCAGAAAACCGTCACCTGAGGTCGAGTCGTATGGGGTCTGATTGTAAAATAATACACCGAGAAATAAACAAATATTTTTCTCCCAATTTAGCGTCCAATAAAAATCTATAAATATGTAGAAATAAATTAGGTGAGCGGGTTGTCCAGTAATCAGAAGGTTGCCGGTTCGATCCCAGCTCCAAGCGGAGAATGCTGCTGATGGGAACTCTGGCTCTCTTCAGAGAACCGTCTCTTT
The DNA here is from genome assembly GCF_043380555.1 of Nothobranchius furzeri. Taxonomy (NCBI): domain Eukaryota; kingdom Metazoa; phylum Chordata; class Actinopteri; order Cyprinodontiformes; family Nothobranchiidae; genus Nothobranchius; species Nothobranchius furzeri. The sequence goes on from NC_091752.1 coordinate 70,639,056, forward strand.
CGGCTCTCAAACGGCTGCTCACATTTTTGTTTTTTTAATTATTCATCACCAGAAAATAATGTAAAACGTGTATGGAATTACGGACCTACAGTCAAATCAAACATATCCGATGTGTTCATGATCTAAGACATGCAGCAACCCTGCTGGAAGCAGGCTGCTGCACCAGGTTATGTCAGCCAAACAGCTGCTGCCACTCTGAAGTTGCAAGTGTGATATTCTGGCTACAGAGGGGGCGGAGTCTGAGTGACTTTTCATGAACCCTGTAAAAAGGTCATTTTAGCACAGAGTGGCTCAAGAAAATGATTTAAAAATATGAAAAAGTTGCATCATATCCCTTTAAATACCTTCTAAATATCCAACATGAAACAGAGCAACAAAACTAATGTTAATAAACAAAAAAAATTCTGTACATAAGATATTATTTATATTTATATGACAGAGTGCCCCAGAGCAGCTGTGGCTCATACCCGCCAGCATGCACCAGACTGAATGATGGTGTTGTGAAGCACCTTGGGGGGTTGTAGAACCCTAAGAAGGCGCTGTACACATACAGGCCATTTACCATGACTGTTGACGTCCAGATATAATTAAATAGTTATATGTAAATATATGCGCGCGAGGATCGTTTCGCTATCGTGTGTCTGATCGGTGACGCGCTCCAGACATCTGCGTCCTGAGCACCGCCAAATCATGTGTCACCACCTCAAAAACAAATTAAACACGCGATCGTTCACGTCGGCTCATTTCCTTTAATGTTTTCTGTCTGTTATTTGTGCCTGATGCATTTCGCTGCTGCGGAGCGAGGCGCATCACCTGTTTTGGCCTCCGGTGACGCACCCCCAAGATTCCACTATCTCCGCTCCGCTCTGGCATGAACTCCGCAGCAAAAACGGTCCCGTTGTAGTCGGCCAGCGAGCAGCGGCACTCCGCTGTTTTTGTGGTCGGTAGATCTTTTAGAACTGCAGTTCAAAGGTAACTCATAAGGTGAATATATATGAACCCAGGTAGCAGTTCTTCTTTAGGATTGAGAGGAGATGCAGGAAGATAATTTCTGTTCTCGGCACCCCCCAAGGTGTGGCAACCCCGTTACAGCAGATCTGCTCATTCTGAGCTTCTTTTTTTTTCCTTTTCTCCTCTCCCGCATCTTTTTTATTAATATTAGATTCGACAATCATGCTCTTCCATTTGGAGCCGGCTCTGGTTGATTTTTTAGTTTTTTTTAGTTTTTCTTTACTTTTTTATCTGTGCTTGGGGAAGCGGAGCAGAGATCCCCTGTCTACAGCAAGGATCACCTGTTAAGTGTTGCGTTCAACAGCGGCACTGCCAGTGGATAGACTCGATATCCCCGGCGAGCTGAGGAGGAAAAGACGAGGATGTCGTGCTGGGAAGGAGCGCCGTCGCCCGAGAAGGAGACGTTATCGATCATCTCTTCCTTCTGTAATTATCGGAAATGTAAGATCTCTGCCCAGTAAGATGGATGAGCTCTCATCGCTAACCCGATCACAAAGGGAGTATCGGCAGTACAGCATTATGATGCTAACGGAGTCGGGGTTAACACCGCTAATCCCGGATGCGTGCGTGACACTACAGGGATTTCAGATGCTGCGTGCGGACAGAACAAGTGAAAGCGGTAAGAGGAAAGGTGGGGGACTAATGGTGTTTGTGAATGACAGCTGGTGTAACCCTGGGCATATCACAGTGAAAGAACAACATTGCAGCAGAGACATTGAGGTGCTAGCAGTTAGCATGCGTCCATACTATCTGCCCCGGGAATTCTCGCATGTTATCGCGATAACAATGTATGTCCCCCCCCCCCCCCCCCCCCCCCCAGCTAATGCCGAGGCAGCCTGTGACTCTCTTCACTCTGTGGTTAGCAGACTGCAAACGCAATCCCCGAGAGCCTTCTTTATAATATCTGGGGACTTTAATCATGCCTCACTGGACTCTTCGATGCCTACCTTCACCCAGTATGTGACCTGCCCGATCAGGGAAAATAAAACACTGGACCTACTGTATGCCAATGCTGAAAAGGCATATAGTTCATCACCTTTCCCTCCTCTGGGCAGATCTGATCACAATCTGGTGTATCTTGCTCCTGTGTATGAGCCTTTGGTGCGAAGGGAGCCACCAGCCACCCGTATAATACAGAGATGTTCGGAGGAGAGTGAGGAGGTCCTTAAGGACTGTTTTGAGACAACTGTGTGGGGGGTGTTCTGTGAAGATCATGGAGATGACATCGACAGCCTCACTGAATGCATTACTGACTATATTAATTTTTGTGTGGATAGCATTATCCCTATCAGGAATGTACGGTGTTTCTCTAATAACAAACCCTGGATTACTCCTGAAATAAAAGAAGCCCTCAAGCAGAAGAAGCGGGCCTTCAAACTCAGAGACAAAGAGGAGTTGAAAAGAGTGCAGAGAGAACTGAGGAGACTGATAAGGAGTGGGAAGGACACCTACAGGCAGAGGATGGAGAACCAGCTTCAGCAAAGCAATGTTGGTGAAGTCTGGAGAGGCCTTAGAACCATCTCAGGTCATAAACATCAGAACTCTCTGCCTGTGAGGGATGTGAGGTGGGCTAATGAACTGAATCAATTCTTTAATAGATTTGACTCGGCTACGAGGCAGACCTCAACGTCGGCTGCTGACTCTCCCACCCTCTCTACCACTGTTTCGCCTCTGACCTCTCACCCCTCCTCACCTTCACTAACAGTATCTAGTACACACTTTACGCAAGGCCCCGGCTGGTCCCTCTCTACCACACAGGTGAGGGGGGAAATGAGGAGGATAAATGGCAGGAAGGCAGCGGGTCCAGATGGTATCAGCGCATGGGTGGTCAGGTCCTGCGCGGACCAACTGTGTGAGGTAATCGGGCACCTTTTCAACCTGAGCCTGAGGCTGGGAAGAGTCCCAAAACTCTGGAAAACATCTTGTGTAGTTCCGGCGCCAAAGACTTCACGCCCCAAGGATTTTAACAGCTACAGGCCGGTGGCTCTAACATCCCAACTGATGAAGACTCTGGAGCGGTTGGTTCTGGTTCGGCACCTACTGGGCTCTTCACTGGACCCGCTTCAGTTTGCCTATCAAACTGGCATTGGTGCTGATGATGCGGTCATCTACCTCCTGCATCGCTCGCTCGCTCACCTGGAGACTGTTGGGAGTACTGTGAGGATCATGTTTTTTTACTTCTCCAGTGCCTTCAATACCATTCTTCCCTCGGTTCTGAAGGACAAACTGGTGAACGCTGGAGTGGATCATCACTTCGCTACCTGGATTCTGGACTACCTTTCTGACCGATCACAGTATGTGAGGACTCAGGGCTGTGTGTCGGACAGTGTCGTCTGCAGCACGGGGGCCCCCCAGGGAACGGTTCTGGCTCCGTTCCTTTTTACCATCTATACTGCGGACTTCTCCTATAACTCTACTCAGTGCTTCTTGCAGAAGTTCTCTGATGACTCAGCGATTGTAGGTCTCATTAAGGATGGGGATGACAAGGAGTACAGAAGACTGACTCAGGATTTTGTGGACTGGTGCCAGTTGAACTATCTACAGATTAATGCCAGCAAAACTAAGGAGCTGGTGGTAGACTTTTGTAGGCATAAGCATTCCTTGCTTCAACCATTGAGCATACAGGGCATGGACATTGAGACTGTGGACTAGGGCTGCAACAACGAATCGATGAATTCGATGAAAATCGATTACTAAAAGCGTTGGCAACGAATTGCGTCATCGATTCGTTGTGTTGCACAACTCTTCCAAAAGCCCCCTCCCCTCCCGCCCGCCGTTGCGCGCAGATCGGTGGAGAGCCGGCAGGTGTTTGTAAGAGGAACATGGCAGAAGCAGCGAGACCCCAAAAAAGTTAAAACTTCTAAAGTTTGGGAGCATTTTCAGTTAAATCAGGCGAAGACATGCAACGTTTGTAGGTCAGACTTAGCATGGCACGGGGATACTACGGTGATGATGCAGCGTCTTAAACGTAAGCATGTCAGAATCATCAGCGAGGAAGGAGAGAGCTCGGTGTCCGGGTAAGTTAAAAACTTTTCAAAAGTGATTCACCCAAGCCCCAGATTATTACACAGGCTAGACATGCCCTAAGCTCGTAAAAAAAGTCTATAAAATTGTAAGCGTGACGCTATTTGATAGTCGGGGGGGGGGGGACTCGCGCCGCTGCGAACCGGTTCCGCCGTCACATTCCCGCAGAAACTGGTTGATCACACCGGGGCCAGACTACTAACATGTGGTTTTACAACCGCAATGTCCTCAGAAGCAAAAACGCTTTTAAAAGGGAGGGAGGAGTCCTAACTGCTGCTGCAGGCGTGTTGTGTGTGAGTGCAGTTATATACTGGTTAATATATTTTTGGGTTCAGTTGCTTTCATGTGGCCTAATGTGAGTCTATTTGGGATCATTGGAATGATCAGCAGCATCTCTTGATGTGACTTTATGGCAGTTGCCCAGGGCATCATCACAAGGAGGATGGCATTCATTTACTTTTGTTTTATTTGGTATTTTTCAGTCATTTTTGGAAATAGTGATTAATTTTGATTAATTCACAGCCTATGTTTAATTACATTTAAAAATTAGTTGTTTGACATCCCCAATTATAATAAATGTCTACAGATGAGATCAAACAAAACAGATGAGAATTGCCCTTAAAGAGCAAGTCACCCCCAAATAAACTTTTTTTGCTGATAAACTAAATAAACGAGTGTCTAATCGTGCTGCAGACACGTGTCGTCAATAATTTGGTACTTCAGTGCATCTTAGTTAAAATTTAAATATTCTGCCTAAAACTGGCAGTGTTGTGCCGTTGTCAGGTAAAAACTCTGCACTGTATTTTAATTTAAATCTGCCACCGCTATTGGCTAAGAAGTATGCTATGATGTAAACTGGTACATTATGATGTCACAATGCTGTCGTGAGCCTGAGTGTGTGTGTATTTGTTAGCGGCTCCGCCCTCTCGGTCTGCCAGGCAACAGCATGTGTTGCATTTTTCAAACATGAAGCGGGAGTGGAGTTAGACTCTGGTAGGGGTTGACTTGCTCTTTAAGCTGTTTAATTTGGACCAAGCATTTTAGGTCACAGATAGATGTAGCTTAGGGTCTCTGTCTATACGCCTTATAAGACAATTTAGGTGATGGCATGTTGTTTTTCTGCTATTGAACTGTTTTCTAATAATGTTGTGTTTAATAAAGTGAAGGAAGGAGAAAAATAACGTTTCCCTGGCAGTTTTTAAAAATGTCCCTATGTAATCCGATTAATCGATTAATCGTGTCGAGACCCCATCCGATTAATCGATTATCCAAATAATCGTTTGTTGCAGCCCTACTGTGGACAGTTACAGGTATCTTGGGGTCCATCTGAACAATAAACTGGACTGGACTCATAATTCAGATGCCCTGTACAGAAAAGGGCAGAGTAGGCTTTACCTACTACGGAGACTGAGGTCATTTGGAGTTGTGGGCCCTCTCCTGAAGACCTTTTATGACTCTGTGGTGGCCTCGGCCATCTTTTATGGTGTGGTCTGCTAAGGCAGCAGCATCTCTGCGGGGGATAGGAAGAGGCTGAACAGACTGATCCGCAGGGCCAGTTCTGTTCTAGGATGCCTCCTGGACCCTGTGGAGGTGGTGGGTGACAGGAGAATGATAGCTAAACTGTCATCCCTGTTGGATAATATCTCCCATCTAGTGTTGTCAAAAAAATCGATACCTAGATATAAATCGATACTAAAAGTGGTATCTAAATGAGATATTCCATCCCTGTGGTATCGATATTATGGACTATTATACACAGCCTTCTTCAAGTACACCGACACGCACGACAGCCAGATGCCGTAAAGCAGTCTCCGCCTCCCAGACAAACAGAAGAAGACGCCGCATGGCTACATAGCAATTTCCCACGAGAGTTGTCTCCGATCCAAGTTTTGTCTGCCAAATAAATAAACAAAAACATAAACAGCGAATTTGGGAGGCGCTTCACAGCCCAACTTAATTAGCATACCAAGTCCGACACGTAGTTGTATATTCACGCTTATATGCTTAAAGGAAACTCCTGTTTATTGCAACCCGGACTTAATTTCTAGCATGCAGTACGTTTGTTTACTCACGCTGACAACTTTGGTGCTACTTGGATTCCCCGGGGTATTTAGATCCATCGGCGAATCGCCGTCAGCGTATATCCATATAACGGGTGCGGACGGGCACCCATGGTGCAGCCTCGAAATAAGACATTATCTGCACCAAAACATCTTCATGTCGAAAGGTTTTGTTAGGAATCATTAACGTGATTTCCCTGTTCGTTTGGAGTGGGTCTGGGATTTCTAGGCGTAAACAGACTAGCTACGTCTAATTAACCAGCGTTTTTAATGACGTCACTGCCGTGCGCCAATCTGTTTTTATTAAGATTACCGGTAGATGTACCTTTGTCCTACGGTGGAGAAATTCGTTTTCTCCCTTTATTGACCAACAGAGTTGTTCAAAAGTACAGAACAAAACATATGGCATTACATCTTCTGACAAAAATGCACCTTAAACAGAGTTTAAGCAGCAAAACTTCACTCTGCAAATAGCGTATATATAGTGAGACAATTCATGATTTAAAGTGTTAACTTTCACCAGTTTTTGTATGCATGTTTTAAAAAATGCTGATACTTGAAAGGTTTAAGCACTTTATACACTTAATTCTTAACATTTAATTTTTGTAATATAAATAGAGGAATGTTATTTTTTGAATAAACGTGTTCAATAAATTGGTGTTTTTAAATAGTATCGAAATCGAGCATCGATTTTTTTCAAGTATCGAATCGAGTTTGAAATTTTAGTATCGTGACAACCCTAGTCCCATCCCATGCAGGTGACTTTGACAGCTATGAGCAAATCCTTTAGTGGGAGACTGCGGCACCCAAGGTGTGGGACAGAGAGATTCCGGAGGTCTTTCCTCCCCACTGCTGTCAGACTCTACAACAAATCTGTTGGATGAAGTGTACTCTGTATTTCTAAGCTGTATTTTGTATGGTTATTTTTTACTCCATTCTTAAGGTACAAATTATATATTGTATTGAGTTTATTTTATCTCATTACAATCGAACTTATTGTATTTTAGTGTTTTCTCCCTCTGCTGCATAACTTTTACTTTTTACTTTTACTTTGGCTGTAAACGAAACAAATTTCCCACTTGTGGAACTAATAAAGGTTATCTTATCTTATCTTAATAAACAGGCAGGACAGAAAAATTGTCAAATAAAAACAAGTTGGTTTCTGTACCTGGTGGTTGCAACAAACAGACACCACTGAAGGTAATCAGAAGTGAGGAACAGAAAATGAAATAATTATTTCAATGTTTAGTGAAAATGTGGGTGCAATTTCAGTTGTCAAAAACTCCAGCAAACCTACCCCCCCCCCCCCTGCCGCTTCAGGTGTATGACGCCATCAACGACTAGTCGAAGTCGACTGGATTTTCATTACTTGACTGTCGACTTTAAAAAAATTAAGTCATGCAACCCCTAATATATACACAGTATATGTACATATATATATATATATATATATATATATATATATATATATATATGTACATATATATATATATATATATATATATATATATATATATGTATATATATATATATATATATATATATGTATATATATATATATATATGTATATATATATATATATACATGTATATATATATATGTATATATATATATACATATATATATATACATATATATATATATATATATATATATATATATATATATATATATATATATATATATATATATATATACAAATATATATATATAGATATATACGATGCAAAATAGTAATAATCAAATCTAAACTTATACAAATAAACAAGCCTAAATGTTGTAACTGTTCAAGGTAGTTATTTATGTAAAAAAAAATCATAAACGATGTAATCCAAACTAAGTATTTATAACTAAATATTTTAAATTAAATTTAAATATTCAGTCCAATCTCCATAAATGATGTAAAAGCTGCATATTCCAAATGACAAATACTACATCTAAACGTTGGAAGTATTTATGTTGTGGGTTTAAATGAAGTATTTAGCTAACATGCTAACTCGTTTCAGAGTTGTTCTGATGTAAAAAATCTGAGTTTTGAAACCAAAGATGATTTATTTATAACATGGACCAGATCCTTGGTTTGATGAAGTCACACAATAAAAACACTCACGTAGGGATCTCTTCATCCCGCTTTTATTTAGCTACTTCTGTTTTACAGCAGTCTGAAACCACAGCTGAACTAAATAGTTACTTTAAAACGTGTTTAAATTCCTATAAATCTTCACATTAAGTGTTGCTTTAAAATTTTTACTCTAAAGTTGTCATCTGGGTTTACCTTGTAAACGTTTAAACACTAAACTTTCATTTAACTTGAAAAGAATTATTAGAATAATTCACATTTCGTAGAAAAAACATCTAATATTTAATGACTTTAGAACCGGCACCCCATAGGTGTCCCGGTGCTCAACGGCATACACTCCACAGGTTTCTAGGCTGGGCTGAGCCCCCGACGTTTACAAATCCTAACCACGCCTCTGCTCCACAGGTTACTTCACACACTCACAGTATGAGACAAAAGTTGGTTAAACTGACCTGAAACTCGTTATTGGCCATCGTGACACCTCGTCATCGCCGTGGGGTCATTTTAGAACTTCCAGCTTACTTCCGGTGTTGTATTTAAAACAGTTTACACAAATAAAAGCAGCAGTAGACGTTTCCACCGACTCCATAAATCAGGAAGTCAGGAGGCGCGACAGAGGACACCGGGGCTCCATCACCTGCAGGCGGCCGGACGACAACTCTTGGACTGGGGTCTGCATCACGCACCGCGCGGAGAGGGAGGAGCGGAGGGGGTGCGGGTCCTGGCGCGCCTCTCTTCTCATGAGGACCGGACGGAGAACCGGGAGCCGGCCGGGATTCACCGGGACTCGCTGCGGGACACCGAGGCCATGTTCTCCGTGTGGAGGAGAGCTCCAGCTCAGGGATGCTGCGAAGGAGCGAGGCGAGCAGCGGAGGAACACGAGAGTCACGCGTAGAACGCAAACCACTACTTCCGGTTACGGCCTTCACAATAAAAGCAGTGTATATGGGAATTTTTAAAGTGGGTTTTTGTAGGAAGGTTTTAAAGTTCAGCTGTTTATGTGACTCTTTTCATGCTCACGGAAAGTCTCAGGCCAAGAGCAACGCTTCCTGCTCAAACCAACCAACGTCTAACAAAACCATCTCTGTTAACCCCTTCGCTACATTACCACACCGTTTAAATGATGACACTGTCATTTACACAGAACTCTATTTATCTGGAAGCATGGACAGCAGCTGTTGCCTCACAGAGAGAAGGTTGCAAGTTCAAAACCCAGCAGCGTTCTCCCCACACCTGCAGAGGTTTCCTCCTGGTATTCCGGTCTCTTCCCACCAAAAGCATGCATGTCAAGTTAACTGGAGGCTAAATTGTTCCTGGGTGTTAGGTGGGTGTCTCTCTGTGTCCCTGTGATGGACCAGAGACGTCCAGGGTGTCCCGTGCTTCCAGCTACCCATGACCCTGCTGAGGAATAGGTGCTTCAGAAAATGAGTGAGTGAGTGAGTGAGTGAGTGAGTGAGTGAGTGACAACATTTTCAGTGAAACAATTCCATCTCTGGAAGTAATTTGACTTTATTTTGTTCATGTTAAAACTAAAAAAATCTTGCTTACAAATAAAAATGGAACACACCAAAAGAGCTTTTTGCAAAATCTCACTTAAAATGTCAGAATCTGCTTCTGCAGTAAACTCTGGTAAGTTTGCAAAATAAAGACAGCATTTAAAATGCTAAACAATCAGAGACAACGTGTGGGCTAATTAAAAAAAAACATGTAGGCCCCTAGAGCTTTTATTTTGAAGCCTTCTTGTTGAGGTCTTATGTTTCCTCCTGCAGCTTGATGCAGCTGGACATTCTCACTGCGGCAGCCGCGCGCCCTCCTGCTGCAACCTGTTGATCAGAAAACCTTCTGCTTTGTCTGAACATCCAGGCTGGATAACAAGGAGATGTTTTATTACAGAAATCGCTGAAGGATCTAAGCTGTTGCAGATCTGTGTTTCCCAGCAGGCCAGGTCCCCTCTATGACGGTTAACAAAAAATCCATCCATCCATTTTCTGCAGCTTATGTGGAGTCGGGTCACGGGAGCAGCAGGCCCAGACTCTCCTCTCCCCAGCTGCATGGGCCAACTCCTCCAGAGGAATCCCAAGGGGTTTCCTGGTCAGCTGAGAAACATGGTCCGTCCAGCGTGTCCTGGGTCTTCCCTTGGGTCTCCTCCTGGTTGGACATGCCCGGATAACCTCACCAGAGAAGCGTCCTGACCAGATGCTCAAGTCACCCCGACTGGCTCCTCTCGACGTGGAGGAGCGGCAGGCCTGTTCCGAGCCCCTCTCGGATGACCGATCTTCTCACCCTATCTGTGAGGGAGAGCCCAGTCGCTGTGCAGAGACAGCAAATTTCGGCCGCTTGCATTCATGATCTTTTTCTTTCGATCACAGTCTCAAAGCTCGTTACCATAGGTGGGGGTAGGAACATAGATCACCGGTAAATCGATCTCACGCTCCAATTTTCCCTTGCTCGTGAACAAGACCTCAAGATACTTCCAATTCAATTCAATTCAACGATACTTTATTAATCCCAGAGGGAGATTACAGTTTCAGTACACACAATTCAGAGATCAGACATACATGGGCAAGACACATGACAAGAACTGGTGACTGTGGTCATTCACAGCCCTGAGTTGCGCTACCTTAACAGAGGTCAGAGGGTTACATGAGGATTGGTTCAGGTGGAGGGAAAAAAAGGCACTTCAGAGTTACCCTCCACCGGGAGGGCAGCTTTGCTCTACAAAAAACACCTGATGGTTTCTGATGAAGGTACTAATCCAGAAGTGGGTTAATGGCCGTTTGTGACGACACGTTGTGGTGGTGAATAAAGATTTTAGAAAGCAACCCCTCACTTATGATGCTGTGAAGACTGAGGGGTGAACCATCACAGGAGCCGTTTAGGCTGGCACCACTTTGTTCCCTCCAGGTTCCTGGAATCCAAAAGGGTTCAAATGAACGCAACTGGACTTCTTTGGTTTCTGGAAGACGTTTCGCTTCTCATCCGAGGAAATTTGTCAATTCTGATTCTTCGGAGATGACAAAGCTCCTCGGATGAGAACCCAAATGTCTTCCAGAAACCAAAGGAGTCCAGTTGCCTTCATTTGAACCCTTTTGGATTACCATGACCTGGATGACTGAGAACCTTCACCAGCACATTCCTAGAATCTTTTGGACATCCTGGATGATGAAATATAAACATCCACTTCTGATCTTTACCTGAACACGAATTCAAACATCTCCTCTTCTTGTTGACGAACAAAAGATCCTCTGGCCTTCTGCGGTTCCTCAAACTCTCAGCGCCCTTTCCTCCATCTGACCATTTTGCAGTTGGCTGCTGCGTCGTTTAATGCTCACGTTAAAATTAAAAGTTCTCAGAATCATCAGAGAAAACTCTTCCTTTTTACTATTTGATAAAATTACAACCGATGTTTCAACGAACAGCAGCAGGATCATGTATAACTCACTCACTGTCTGACTCCAGGGGGACAACCTGGACAGGTGTCCGGTCCATCACAAGGACAAAGGCTGTACCTTGACTACAAGCTTCTGCAGACATCTGTCTCCTTTTCCTGGTGGCGTTTCTTTAAATCGGTCGATCTTCTGCTCAGCCTCTCTTCGAAAGTTTGAACCAGAATGCTGGGAAAGCCATTCCAGATCAGAAACCAGACCTTGGACGTATGTTCGGGGTCTCCTTGTCCTGTTGGAACACCCACGTGTGTCCAGACTTCAGTCACCTGGTTGATGATGATTCGACATCGCTTCACCTAAAGCTTTAATTAAATGGTACTGAAGGTTCTAGGACGTCCGACCTGATGAGACGGAGTTTCATTAACTCCTCATTAGTGATCAGGAGGATGTTTTTTTTGTGCTCAGGACCAACCCAGACCCAGCGAAGCAATCATCAGGCACAGATAATGATCATGGATTAGATTCATAAAACGCTTTCTACTCACTCACTCACTCACTCACTCACTCACTCTGCTGGTGATGGCAAACTACTGCGTAGCCACAAGCTTGACTGAAATCTGCAGATGTCCCCATGGGTGAGGAAAATGACGTTAGCTGAGTCTTTCAGACCAAAGATCCCAGAGCCAGCTGTCAAGCATGGCGGTGGTAGCATCATGATGCGACCCTTCTTCCATCCACTTTCAGAGTGGATGGACTACCTCTAAGTTCTCCTGAGATCATCAGCAAGGTGGGTGAAACTCAGACCCAGTTGGGATTTCAGTGTGACTCCAGGCGAGAGCACAAGGATTAAAAGCTAAGTCAACTATCAATTTTGCAAAGAGGAGTGGTTCAGAAGCTTGACGGTGGTGACAAAAACATCTGTCAAGGTGCCACTTCACCAGATGTTTTGACCAACATTTAAAAAACACTGAAGGTGGGTGTCTCATAATCTTTCCACCCTGGAAAAAAACAACAATTAGATTAACTTAGTCCAAATTCTATTAAAGTCCAAGCCCACCTGTGTGTGGCCACTCTGCTGAGTCTCTGCTGAGCATAAAACCACAAGCATCTGCAACAAATTCCCCAAAAATGTTTTAATAACAGCTGTATGCATAATTCTGCTGATAAACAGTGGAAGCACAGCTACAACACCACACACATCTACCACAAAACCCCATAAACAGTCATATTACACAAGAAAACATGACGTTTGATCGTAAAGGTCCAGACAGGTCTCAGTGCAAAGGAGCTGTAGATACAGCCGGGTTCCTCGTGTCTGCGTGCGTTACAGGTGCATGGTCATACAAGAGCACAAACTCTTCATATCAAATATAGCAACAGCAGGATGATACTCTTCACACAAACATAATCTGATATGACATGCATAATTCATCCGCAGAATAAATAATTTAGAAAAGTAAACACATCAAATTTTAGGTTTTGGTCAATTTTAAAAAGTGCATTTTTCCAGTGGAGATGAATCCAGTAGGTCATTTTAAAGATTTGTGATGCGTTCGACTGATATGAATCTTTATTTACAAGTAAGAAGTGATCTCAAACAAAACAAGGAGCCATTTTTAAAATCTCCATCCTTTTGTTCCACATATCGTGAAAGTCTTCGAGAATCCAAGCTTAAAAAACGTAACAGGACTCATTTACAGGATCCCACGTAACGTTAATGAGGATTAAAGGCTTGTTCCAGAGAGTTGGGAATGACGGTGTGTAAAAAAAATGCTTTTTGTTAAATTAAAGGTGCATTCTGTAGGAATTAAGTAAAAATTACATCCTGTGGTCAAATTTGTTAACTGCAGTCACTCCCTCCTGTTTTGTGTTTCATGGCTGTTGCCAGTTACGGATCAGCACCAGAAGACTAGATAAGATGAGTCATACACAATAAGTTGCTAAGTAAATAAACGCATAGGGTGTTTTTCAATGCCTAGGAACCTCGCCATGATGTCTTGGTCCCGCCCCGGTTGCCTAGGAGATACATCATCAGGAACCACCAAGGCGTGTTCTAATGTTCATGTGCTACCGCAGCGTGTGTTCTCTGTTTGTTAGCCGTTAAGCTAGCTGAGTAAGGATACACGGGAGGTGTCTTGTAGCCTTGCCTTGGTCAAAGGTTTCCCAGAATACACCGCAGTGTTTTCAAAAGGATGGTGGATCAGAAGCCGGCAGCTACTTCGGGGGCAAGTTTCAAGTTTAAATGAAAGTCAACTAATTGTTGCTATAGGGCTGATATCTAAAATGTTTTATTTTTTTATATCCAAAGCAGTTAGCTATGTTTGGTTAGTTGCTTAGTAGTTGGAGCTTCGGTGGCTAACAGGTAGTAACTCGCTTACATATTTAATTTAACTAATATAAACACAATTTACAAAGTAAAAGGTAATATATTCATATTGAAACTTATACATATGAAATGTAACGTTATCTCCCGTGCCACAAGACTTCACGTGACCGCCGCCAAAGCCGTGAGGCCAGGAGCCTTGACAATGAGAAACATCCATTGTTGTATCTGGTGGTAGAACTCTTGAGTGTTTAACAGTAGGGAGCAATTACTACACTTATTACGGTAACATGCCTGAGGCATAGAGGAAGTGTGGTTGTGTACCGTCTCGGTGCTAGCTTGCTGTTATAGTTCTGAAAAACTAATTTAAGGAAGTAAAATGCAACGATTGACTCGTTATTAATTTCACATACATTTCACCGTAATATCAAGTTGTTGGTCATTAAAAAAGTAGCTTGAGATATTTTTAGAGGCGATGCTTCTAATTCACCGTTAGCATTGTTAGCACAACATTAGCCTCTAGCCTTCTTTACCTGATATTAGAGTAAAACAAAAGATGCCATGGCTTCTTGGGGGGGGGGGGGGGTACAAGAAATAACTATTGGGTAGCTATTACAGGCTTTGGTTTTTTCAACAACTCTGGAGCTTTTTGCTGGCCAGAGTTGAAATACAAATGCTGGCGCTGCAGCGTTAGCTCACAGGAGACACGGTAACCTCACACTCACTGATGGGAAATATAGTCTACATCCCTTGTTTCTTTATTTTCAAGGAGAAAAACTGAAAACCCCTGATTCCATTGAGAATGAAATCTGTTTCAGTATAACCTTCGTCCCAACGTGATCGAGATGTTAGACTGTTTTATGGTTATTTCACTGCAGAAATCTTATTTTACACTTACGCACCTGTAAGTCCCCATACTGGCAGGAGTCTGCCTGGAGGGTATTAGTGAGATTCTCCAGAGCACCACTGATCACTAGCAAAAATACACATAAACAATATTGGAGAGAATCTGTAGACTGGGTTCATGTCAAGAAATTCACACTTATTGGCCCGTGTGCAAATTAGTGGTCAAGATATTAAAGAGCAAGTCACACCAAAATCAGCTTTTTTTTTGCTGATAATTTGTAAGTAAGTGTATTATAGCGTTGTAGACATGTGTAGTTGTTATTTTTGCATTTTGGTGCATTTTCCTTAAAAACTTAAAGAGCAAGTCACCCCCAAATAAACTATTTTTTTCTGATAAACTATATAAATGCGTGTCTAATCGTGCTGCAGACACGTGTAGTCAATAGTTTTGCACTTTAGTGCATTTTAGTTAAAATTTAAAATTTGTACCTGAAACTGTCAGTGTTGTACCATTGTCAGGTAAAAACTCTGCACTGCATTTGAATTTAAATCTGACATCGCCATTGGCTAAGAGGTATGCTATGATGTAAACTGGTAGATTATGATGTCACAATGTCGTGAGTGTGAGTATTTGTAGAGGCTCCACCCTCTCAGTCTGCTAGGCAACAGCATTTGTTGCATTTTTCAAACATGAAGTGGGAGTGAAGTACGCTTCTTGTAAGGGGTGACTTGCTCTTTAAAATTCAGCCTGAAACCTTCAGTCCAGCGCCCTCTTCAGCTCAAACATAGTCTACACAAATTCACAACAGCGGTTTGGAATCTGTCTGACCAATGAGTGAAACGTCCCATGCAGCGTGACCAGGTCCTGTGTAAGCGGCAACAGCCTGTGGCTGTAGGTTATAAAAGCATTGTGGTCTCAGCAGGGCTTGTAGCCGTGGACTCGGACTAGCCAAGCGAGTGTTTATGCTGTAGCTTAGCTGTAGCTAGCGTTAGCATTGAGTCAGAGTCACAGCTAAGCTTCTAGTATTATAATTATTTAGTTCCAGTAGCTTGGCTGTAGTTTAGTGTTTTTTTTACCTGCGACTCTTTCACCAACTCGATGGAGTTTGAACCAGGTTCTGCTGGTCTGAAGAGCGTTTCACAAATATTTTCTGCACATTTCTATTTTCTGCTGTTAAACGAATAAGGAGGTAGAAATAGTGTGTTAAAATAATGGCTCCAATGCATTGAAAATGTAAAGGAAAAATAACATAAGATGAAGGTCAAATCTAAGCTATTTAAGATAAAACGGTCAGCGTACATCAACCAAACATCTTCAAATAAAATATGTTCATGCTGGATTTCAGTTCCAGGCACATGGAGATGTGTGATATAGCATAATTTATGTCTACATACATAAATATCTCACTTAGTTTTGCTGGGTGATTAAAAATCTAAATATTGTGTTTAAATATTTTCTGTTGCGGTTGTTCTTCAGGATGGACACACACAGATATGACCACCAGGTGGCAGCACTTCATCACTTATGCTAGGCTCACATTGCCACCTCATGCAGACACAAAGAGATAACAGGTGCTTTTGTCTAATATTTATATAAAGTATAAAAGTACACATAAAATTAAAGTTTCACCACCATCTTTGGGTGTAAAAATATACTTGTGTTATTGCACAGATAACAGAATAAGACAGCTAAGGAACATTTATGTGAAACGCTTCACAAATCTGTGACATAACCAGAATCTTTGTGAGTCCAACCACCTCCCAACCCCCACCGCTCCATACAGACTGGGCACAGTGTGTCACCACAACATCCTCTTCTCTGTGCCACCATGACATCATCTGTAACCGCGGAGACTCCCTGAACACTGACCAACCCAGGAAATGAGGCCACAACTGTGGAATGAGAGAGCCAGGCGAAGCCTTTCCTCGCAGGAGAACAAGGAGCTCCTTTCTCCTCTTTCCTCCGTGACTGACAGCTCCATTAAGTCCTTGAAAACCCCGACTGTCCAGTGAAGTCACATGAACGTGGTGCACTGACCAGAAAAAATGAGGATCACAGGACCAGAGTCCACTAATCTAACCGAACCATCACTTACCTGCAGAAGTCCACAAAAGAAATAATTAAGTGCAATTTGTCATAGCTCAGCCCCTCAACTGAGAGGGATAATATTTGTTATCTCCCACAACATGGAGTGTCACAGTGCATTTCATAGTAAGACACCTTGAGAAGTGCTAGTAAAGGAAACATGCTGTGAGGGCAGTGTTAGTGAAGCATGTGAGGGTTACAGATGAGACCCCACCCTGTTCAGTTTTACTTTTACGTATTTTTGACTCTACAGCTGACTTAAAACATGCTTATGAAGCTCTTTGCACTAAATCCCTCGCACATAAAGCGACTGCAGCGGTGTTATTCTTGACATTTTCAACACCTTCCAGAATGAGCCATTTCAGGGCTCTGTCACTTAAAAAAACAGCTGTTGCTGGCCACGCCCACCCATCTCCTTTTCAGGCTGCTGTAAGCTGAGAAGCTCCGACATTTGGGAGAGGCTCAGAGAAGAGATGCTGCTCCCCCGGCAGCAACAGCTTTTGCTTGCACACGAGAAATGATTCTATTCTAATTTTCCCATTTGTGACATCACAAAATACGTTTAAAAACAGCTGGTTTTAGGCGTGTTTCCTAAAACCAACCACTGACATAGTGGGTGGTCTTCATGTTTGGAGTGTTTGTAATGGTCTTACAGACCCATGTAATAACTCAAAACGATGCAAAAGGTGAGTTTTGCATCATGTGTCTCCTTTAAGATGTTGATCGGTCTTCCGAGTGCTGAATGTTCCAGTGTGTTTGTCTCATGGTCAGAAAAAACTCGAGAAGCCGGACTCTACAGGTCCCAGTCAGCAGGTTAAAAGTTTAACTTCAGGATAAAATGCTGGATCAGTGTGGAAAGGCTGAATGAGAACGACTCTTCTCTGTAAAAAGAAGCTGGAGTTAGGATTGTAAAGTTTCTTCTAAATGAACCACAAGACGAAGTCCTTTGGACAGACGAGACCACAGTTGAGGTGTTTTCCCACAATGCACCACCCCACATTTGGAGACAACAATTCATCTAAACCTAACTGTCAGCACGGTGGTGGAGGGCCGATGGTTTGGGTTCCTTGAGTCACCAAAGTCTTCTCTGTGAGTTCCTCTGTCTGACAGCTGCAGTAAGGACCAGGGCTCTGCTGATGAAGTTCAGAACCTGACAAAGACCCGATCTGACGTGTAAAACTGCAACACTGAAGACGAGTGGACGTTTTTCTTTTAGCGCAACATTTCTGGTATAAAACCGGTTTGTGTGAAGAACGTTAAACACGATGACAGACGGACATCTGGGAAAGTAAACCGGTACGTCTTCTAGGGCAGAGTCAGTGCTGGGTCTCCACCTCCACCACCGTCCAGTCCCCTGACGGAGAGCTGCCCTGGCTGTCGGGGGAGTAGCTGCTCACTGAGGTGACTGTAGCTGTGGGGGGGCTGAACTGGGGGGGCAGGTTGGGCCACATGCTGCTCTCCAAGGGGCTTAAGGTGCCCCCCGTTCCCACAGGGAGGAGCAGGAGAGGGGGGCAGCCTCCTTCACCAGACAACATCACGGTTTGGTTGATGAGCTGCTGGACCATGTCCACCTTCTTGTTCCATTCCAGCTCCTGCGGAGGAACGGGGCGTAGCTGCCTCTGGGAATCCTGTGTGACGGTCTGGGAGGTCAAGAATCGCGGGCGTCCCCCCTCCTTATTTCTACTGGGATCTCCTCTGGCCTCGTCCTCCTCATCGCTGGTCTCCATGGCTTCATAAATGGTGCAGAGTCCAGAGGACGGGGAAAGCATCACTCCGGTGGGGCTCCTCCGTAACTGCTGCTGCTGTTGGATCTGTTTCTGCTGCATGCGGTACTGATGCTCCAGCTCCAGCTGCCACTGAAGGACCTGCCTGCGGTGGCGGTGCTCTTGCTGCTGTTGCTGCAGCTGCAGCTGGAGGAGCTCCCGGCGCTGCTTCTCCAGCTGCTTCTGCTGCTCCAGCCTGAGGCGCTCCTCCTCCAGCCACTGCCTCTTCTGCCTCTCCTGCTCCTGACGATGCTGCATCTCTCTCAGCTGGTCCTGATGCTGCTCCATCCTCCTCAGCTGATCTCCAGCAGCACTCAGCTCAGCGCGGCCTTGAGCCAAAAGTGGAGGAGCTGCAAACATGGCAAAATGCTCTGCTAGAGTCGGATCAATGGGTCTGCGGTTGCCTGGAACCAACGCCAAATAATGGCCATTGGCTATCGGAGCTGCGGCGGAGTGGTTCTGGTTCCGGTTGTCTTCCCGTGAGCGTGTTTGCCACTTGTGGTCTTCATCCGCCTCAGAGCTTTTCTCATCTCCTGTGAGACAGTGCAGATCATTTGGAGCATCCAGAAGCGATGCATGCATCAAACAGAAGGGGCGGTACACAAAGGGCCAGGAAGGAGAACTTTGACAAAAGGGAAACGTGTGATCCAAAAAAAAAAAAAAAAAAAGACAAATAAAAAAGGGTCGTAAGGAACTGAAGAGCACCGTAAACCGGACGTACAAAGCAGCACAGAAACACGTTTTAGAGCAGGCAGCACGACCGTTTCTTCTTTCATCAGAGTCAAAAAATACTCGATCAAATAAACCTAATATTTGATAAGACATCAGTAAACAATACAGAACACCAGACCAACAAACAGGACAAAACTCAAAGATCACAGATTAAAAACAAACTAGGACAGACCGACGTGTCCTTTCCATCTGGAGTGATTCAATAATCAGCATCAATAACCCAAACTAAGGAAACAACACCTGAGGGCTTTGGGGAGCAGGAGCGGGCGGACTAAAGGACAGGAGGTGGGGTTGGTTGACTTGTGCTTGGATGGATTCATGTGGTCTGATGGGTGGTGGTGGTGGTGGGGGGGGGTCCACTTACAGAGAGATAAAATTGTTGTTGTTTGTTTTCTTTCACCATATATTTAACTGAAAATCAACACATGCAAATCAGACACTTGGTTTGTGGTTCAGTGAGATGGTGAAGGGCCTTTCTAGGGTTCTACGGCCCCCCAGGGCGCTTTACAGCACACCAGTCATTCACCCACACATCCCCGCTGGTGGTGATGAGCTACACCATAGCCACAGCAGCTCTGACAGAAGAGGGAGGGTGAAGTATCTTGCTCAAGGGCACAACAACTGTGACAAACTGAGCGGGGTTTGAACCTGCAACCCTGTGGTTAAAGAGCAGGCACTTAACTCCTCTGCTACCATCACCTTTCTTTTAAAACACAAACTAATGTCTGAGGGGGCTCCTTCTCCAGATGTTCAACAAACCTACATCCCGTCTGTTAGGAGACCACTTCAGACTAGTCGAGGATCCTGCTGGAGGCCCCATGACCAATGTTTCTGACTCTGAGCAGCAAATTTAGCTCCAGAAGGTCTTAAAAGTCTTGAGTTTTCCTAACAGATTCAAGATTTCCTGGTCCAGAAGCAGCAACGCAGAACCAGAACTGAACCACCTCCATGCTATACAGAGTTCTTCTCCTTGCTTCACATTTGTGTCTGTGACCATGGAGCTGATGGGATTCACCAAACACCTCTAGGCTTGTCTCCCGAGTAAAAAAAAAAAGAAAGAAAACATTCTCCCAGGTCCACTTTGACTCATATCTGACACTGTTGTACCTTGACCTTGAAGTTGACCTCTGACCTTCTTGGAAGCTCAGTTTTCTTCTCAAGCGCAAAATCCAGGACTGTAGTCTAAAGGCCAGAGGACCTTTGAACTTCTAAATAACGTGTCCGGCTGTAGACACAGGGGCATCAAGCTGATGGGAGATGGTCTTTCAGCCTTTAGCCAATAAGAGATGGTCTTTCAGCCTTTAGCCAATAAGAGATGGTCTTTTAGCCTTTAGCCAATAAGAGATGGTCTTTTAGCCTTTACCCAATAAGAGATGGTCTTTTAGCCTTTAGCCAATAAGAGATGGTCTTTTAGCCTTTACCCAATAAGAGATGGCCTTTTAGCCTTTAGCCAATAAGAGATGGTCTTCTAGCCTTTAGCCAATAAGAGATGGTCTTTTAGCCTTTACCCAATAAGAGATGGTCTTTTAGCCTTTAGCCAATAAGAGATGGTCTTTTAGCCTTTACCCAATAAGAGATGGCCTTTTAGCCTTTAGCCAGTAAGATTTAGCCTTTAGCCAGTAAGAGATGGCCTTTTAGCCTTTAGCCAACAAGATATGGTCTTTTAGCCTTTAGCCAATAAGAGATGGCCTTTTAGCCTTTAGCCAATAAGAGATGGCCTTTTAGCCTTTAGCCAATAAGAGATGGTCTTTTAGCCTTTACCCAATAAGAGATGGTCTTTTAGCCTTTAGCCAGTAAGAGATGGCCTTTTAGCCTTTAGCCAATAAGAGATGGTCTTTTAGCCTTTAGCCAATAAGAGATGGTCTTTTAGCCTTTACCCAATAAGAGATGGTCTTTTAGCCTTTAGCCAGTAAGAGATGGCCTTTTAGCCTTTAGCCAATAAGAGATGGTCTTTTAGCCTTTACCCAATAAGAGATGGTCTTTTAGCCTTTAGCCAATAAGAGATGGCCTTTTAGCCTTTAGCCAGTAAGAGATGGCCTTTTAGCCTTTAGCCAGTAAGAGATGGCCTTTTAGCCTTTAGCCAATAAGAGATGGTCTTTTAGCCTTTAGCCAATAAGAGATGGCCTTTTAGCCTTTAGCCAATAAGAGATGGTCTTTTAGCCTTTAGCCAGTAAGAGATGGCCTTTTAGCCTTTACCCAATAAGAGATGGTCTTTTAGCCTTTAGCCAATAAGAGATGGCCTTTTAGCCTTTAGCCAATAAGAGATGGTCTTTTAGCCTTTAGCCAATAAGAGATGGTCTTTTAGCCTTTAGCCAATAAGAGATGGTCTTTTAGCCTTTAGCCAATAAGAGATGGCCTTTTAGCCTTTAGCCAATAAGAGATGGTCTTTTAGCCTTTAGCCAATAAGAGATGGCCTTTTAGCCTTTAGCCAATAAGAGATGGCCTTTTAGCCTTTAGCCAATAAGAGATGGCCTTTTAGCCTTTAGCCAATAAGAGATGGTCTTTTAGCCTTTAGCCAATAAGAGATGGTCTTTTAGCCTTTAGCCAATAAGAGATGGCCTTTTAGCCTTTAGCCAATAAGAGATGGTCTTTTAGCCTTTAGCCAATAAGAGATGGCCTTTTAGCCTTTAGCCAATAAGAGATGGTCTTTTAGCCTTTAGCCAGTAAGAGATGGCCTTTTAGCCTTTACCCAATAAGAGATGGTCTTTTAGCCTTTAGCCAATAAGAGATGGCCTTTTAGCCTTTAGCCAATAAGAGATGGCCTTTTAGCCTTTAGCCAATAAGAGATGGCCTTTTAGCCTTTAGCCAATAAGAGATGGTCTTTTAGCCATTAGCCAATAAGAGATGGCCTTTTAGCCTTTAGCCAATAAGAGATGGCCTTTTAGCCTTTAGCCAATAAGAGATGGTCTTTTAGCCTTTACCCAATAAGAGATGGTCTTTTAGCCTTTAGCCAGTAAGAGATGGCCTTTTAGCCTTTAGCCAGTAAGAGATGGCCTTTTAGCCTTTAGCCAATAAGAGATGGCCTTTTAGCCTTTAGCCAATAAGAGATGGCCTTTTAGCCTTTAGCCAATAAGAGATGGCCTTTTAGCCTTTAGCCAATAAGAGATGGCCTTTTAGCCTTTAGCCAATAAGAGATGGTCTTTTAGCCTTTACCCAATAAGAGATGGTCTTTTAGCCTTTAGCCAGTAAGAGATGGCCTTTTAGCCTTTAGCCAATAAGAGATGGTCTTTTAGCCTTTAGCCAGTAAGAGATGGCCTTTTAGCCTTTAGCCAATAAGAGATGGTCTTTTAGCCTTTAGCCAATAAGAGATGGCCTTTTAGCCTTTAGCCAATAAGAGATGGCCTTTTAGCCTTTAGCCAATAAGAGATGGCCTTTTAGCCTTTAGCCAATAAGAGATGGTCTTTTAGCCTTTAGCCAATAAGAGATGGTCTTTTAGCCTTTAGCCAGTAAGAGATGGTCTTTTAGCCTTTAGCCAATAAGAGATGGCCTTTTAGCCTTTAGCCAATAAGAGATGGCCTTTTAGCCTTTAGCCAATAAGAGATGGTCTTTTAGCCTTTACCCAGTAAGAGATGGTCTTTTAGCCTTTAGCCAGTAAGAGATGGTCTTTTAGCCTTTAGCCAGTAAGAGATGGCCTTTTAGCCTTTAGCCAATAAGAGATGGTCTTTTAGCCTTTAGCCAGTAAGAGATGGCCTTTTAGCCTTTAGCCAATAAGAGATGGCCTTTTAGCCATTAGCCAATAAGAGATGGCCTTTTAGCCTTTAGCCAATAAGAGATGGCCTTTTAGCCTTTAGCCAATAAGAGATGGTCTTTTAGCCATTAGCCAATAAGAGATGGCCTTTTAGCCTTTAGCCAATAAGAGATGGTCTTTCAGCCTTTAGCCAATAAGAAATAAGTGCTTTGTGATTTATATCTGTGAAAGGCGCTATACAAATAAACTTTTACTTACTTACTTTTAGCCTTTACCCAATAAGAGATGGTCTTTTAGCCTTTAGCCAGTAAGAGATGGCCTTTTAGCCTTTAGCCAATAAGAGATGGTCTTTTAGCCTTTAGCCAGTAAGAGATGGCCTTTTAGCCTTTAGCCAATAAGAGATGGTCTTTTAGCCTTTAGCCAATAAGAGATGGCCTTTTAGCCTTTAGCCAATAAGAGATGGCCTTTTAGCCTTTAGCCAATAAGAGATGGCCTTTTAGCCTTTAGCCAATAAGAGATGGTCTTTTAGCCTTTAGCCAATAAGAGATGGTCTTTTAGCCTTTAGCCAATAAGAGATGGCCTTTTAGCCTTTAGCCAATAAGAGATGGCCTTTTAGCCTTTAGCCAATAAGAGATGGTCTTTTAGCCTTTACCCAGTAAGAGATGGTCTTTTAGCCTTTAGCCAGTAAGAGATGGTCTTTTAGCCTTTAGCCAGTAAGAGATGGCCTTTTAGCCTTTAGCCAATAAGAGATGGTCTTTTAGCCTTTAGCCAATAAGAGATGGTCTTTTAGCCTTTAGCCAGTAAGAGATGGTCTTTTAGCCTTTAGCCAATAAGAGATGGCCTTTTAGCCTTTAGCCAATAAGAGATGGTCTTTTAGCCTTTACCCAATAAGAGATGGTCTTTCAGCCTTTACCCAATAAGAGATGGTCTTTCAGCCTTTAGCCAATAAGAGACGGTCTTTTAGCCTTTAGCCAATAAGAGATGGTCTTTCAGCCTTTAGCCAATAAGAGAAGGTCTTTTAGCCTTTAGCCAATAAGAGATGGTCTTTCAGCCTTTAGCCAATAAGAGATGGTCTTTCAGCCTTTAGCCAATAAGAGACTGTCTTTCAGCCTTTAGCCAATAAGAGATGGTCTTTCAGCCTTTAGCCAATAAGAGACGGTCTTTCAGCCTTTAGCCAATAAGAGACGGTCTTTTAGTCTTTAGCCAATAAGAGATGGTCTTTCAGCCTCTAGCTTTAACAAGCTGGTCCATGATGGTGTTTGTAATCCCCTGAGACACGTGTATCTTCAGCTTCCTGTGGTCCGTGTGGTACACACCCTGATCCTAA
This sequence comes from Nothobranchius furzeri, assembly GCF_043380555.1. Classification (NCBI taxonomy): domain Eukaryota; kingdom Metazoa; phylum Chordata; class Actinopteri; order Cyprinodontiformes; family Nothobranchiidae; genus Nothobranchius; species Nothobranchius furzeri. Next base: position 70,663,383 of record NC_091752.1, read on the forward strand.
ACAGCACTGTGACTACCTTCCAGCCGTTAAACAGGCAGCCTGACTGGTTCCAGGGTTAAAGACAGCTGTGATGCTGATGACACGACACAGCCTAGTCTAACATGCTTTTAATTTCTGTTACTATTAAAATCTTTTTGAGGTTTTAGTTTTCTGGACAAATGAGCTCATGCTCATTAAACTCGACACCAGTTATAACTGAATAAGATTAGTTGCAACAGCTTCAGCAAGAAAAACGTCTAGAAACTCAATCAATTCTGCTCCGTGTCGGTGGGACGGAGGAGGTCTCTGAAGTACCAACCCACAGTGTTGGGAGTGGAGGTCGGCAGCAGACAGACACCGGACGGTGGACCAGAATTTCCTCGAAGCCACAGGAGTCCTTCTCTGAGGCCTTTGTTGTAAATGTTAACATAAAATATTGCTCATTTAGATTTGTTTGCATTATTTTGGGAATTTTACTGAGGTTTTTAGCTAGCTGAATAAAATAAAATGTTAAAGAAATGCCTTCCATCTGGTTCTGGGGATATTGTAGGAAGGCAGTACTCTGTATTTACCGACTGCAGCTTGACTCGCAGTCAAGTTCCTATGCTCTGGGTCGCTGGAGCTGGTAATAAAGCTTATTCTGATTCTGGTGTGCTGAACGTCTCCAGATATCTGCTCCTACAAGAGCTCCAAACGATTAGAAATGTGACGCAACATGTTTAAAATGTTTCCGTAATCAAGCAGCCCCATGATGCAACGAGAAGTATATTTATCTTCTTGTGCATCTCTTATCACACGATTCTTTCTGCTGACCGAGGTAGACCTCGTCCAGGGAATGTTGGCAGAAATCCTTTTAGTTTCCAAAGACGTGAGTCAACCCCTTCCAGCTGATTCCGACGACTCCGATGGGACCGATGCATGTTGTGATCTGAACAATCCAAAAGACCTGTGAGGAATTTCAATGGCTCTGTCTGGGAATCGGGATGGACTGATCTTCTGCCAGACTTCACCCCTCGAAGACTTTTCTTCATCATATGAACCACGGAAAAAAGTGAACCGGCTTTTTGCAACGTCTGAATTTCATTCGTTGATTTCCAGTCATTTCCAAACGCGTTACCTTTGTCAAGTTAGACGTTATTCCAGTGACCCCTGCGGCTTTTCTCTCCGGAACAATTTTATCCACGTCTGTAAACTGAATGTGTTGGTGGAACAACGAGGAAGCACCAGCAGGTTTCACACGACAGAAGGTGACTCCGCGAGGAAAGTCGACCATTGAGCAGGGTTGATGGTTTATCCCTTGGGTCCAGGTGGCAGGAGTGAGGAGTGAACACCACCTCACCCCTGCCACGTGGACCTCATGGGTTAAACCATCAACTTTCCTCGCGGGGTCACCCATAAAGACAGTGGGAGGGTTAAATATTTCCAGTTAAAGGTAGTTTAGATCATTAAAGGGCTTTAAGTGCAGGAAAGTTCACCGACGTTCCCGTTGTTCAATCAACACCATTCCAACTACAAAGGGGCTATTCCAGAGAGGAGGTTCAGCAAACTCTGAGTGATCAACTGATTTAAATGATTTAGTCAACTCTGGAGTCTACTCAGACAACAGAGAAAGGTCTAAAGTGTATTCTGATGTGCGTGTGGTGCTAGAAATACATCTGCTCCAACCAGAAATCCTCTGGAAATCCAGGAAAGTCCTCCCCTGGGTAAATTTGCTATGGTATCAGTCTGGCTCCTTGGGGGTGCAGGACTGGTAGTTATATGGTAGGCTCAGAGGCTCAGCTACAGCTGTTTCTAGAACAAAATCCATAAAGTTGTTCCTAACGTGAGCTGAACTTCCTCAGAGTTCACACAACCGGCCTTCTGGAACAGCCCGCTGTCAGGAAACAAGAAGTGAGCACCGCTCGTTTGAAGTGTTCAAACCTCCGTGGAGGTCCAAGTGTAAACCACCGAGATGACATATCACAATGTTGCATCACTTCCTGCTCGTCTGCACTGGAATTCCCATGGTGGAGCCCAGAGGACGCCACGGGAAATCTTGTTGCGTAAACACAAACACACAAAAACACACGGCCACTGGAACACAAGGACGACACACTCGTTCATGCAGGACCCGTCGGGAAAGCAAGAAACAGGAACAGATGCCTTGCAACGATGTTTAATGGGTTTTTGAGAGATAACCTAGAGTAAACCATTCTACCGTAGAACCGTTTCAGGTAGAATTACAGTCTGTTGTTAGTTAAACATGCAGTATACCGTTCAGAGAGGAAATCAAAAGCCTGCTACGGAAACACAAACAAAAACCTGTAGAGTGTAGAGCTCACCCGTGGCCGCCACAGACGATTACGGCGGACCGCGGTAAGTCAAACGCTAGCTCTGACTCTGCTCTGGGGCAAACGGCTAGCTGGAGCTTTGCTCCGTCAAAACGAAAGCCTCAAGCACACGCTGCATATGACGCCACGGTTCTCCCTCAGCAGCCTATGCAACAAGCGCAGATCACACAAACAACGTCACCAACTGCTATCTAAGGAGGGCTGACCCAAATACCGCCGGGGCGGGGGGGGCTTCAAAGCTTCGGTGAACACTTGGAAGATTCCAGATGCGTAGCTGCAACTAGCTCATGCTAGCGAGTGTTGCACGGACTGATGCGAGGCAGAATAAATAACTTCATTGCTGAGGCGGACTGGTTTGCAGTGGTAATGATACCCAGATTAGGAACCAGAGTGGAACCTGAATCACCACGGCAACAGCGCTTTGAAGCATTTGGGTCAGCCCTTAAATCTAATCCTCCCACACCTATTTGTTAATACCTAAGCTCTTATTTTGAAAGCTAAAAGTCCTGCAACAAGAACCAAACATGTGAAGAAGGCGTCTGTGACCACGGCTACGGTGCGGAGCACGGAGCGCGTCCACGGGGTCGGGAGGACCAGAGGAGGACAAAAAACAAACAAATACAAAAAGTAAAATCAAATAAAAATCACCTGTTGGGTAAAAACAGTAGGATAAATACAGTCAGTCCATTCCTCTTCAGTGCTTTTCTCTTTCTGGTGTCGGTGTGAAGGTTCGTTGGACCGGTGAGTCATTACCCCGGCCGGGGCCACAGAAGACGCAGTGTTACGTAAAAAGAACATTCGACTAGAAAACGGCGGTGGCTGGCGTTGGCCGTGCACTCGGAACCAGAACCACCACAACGGTTAAACAGGAGGGCTTCATTTAAAAATCGCTACAGTCTCTTACTCCCCACCTCCTTTTAACTCTTTTTTTTTTCTACTTCTCCTTCTCCGTTTTTTCCGCTAAGACGTCTAACTGGAGCGAACACAAACAGCGGGACAAGGGAGGGGGTGCAGGATAAAGGTGCATTCCAGGGATTATAGAAGGACTTATACGTTACCTTCCAGAAAACTATCAGTCTTATCACAAACGGTGGAGTAGTACGGTGGCTGGCTGCTGTCGGGGGCCTCACGCTCCTGGGCCCCCGGGTGCTTAGAGCACTCCTGCGGATCCTCCAGACCCTCTCCTGCGATCTTTCCTCCAAACAAGTAGTGATGGTCATCCACACCTGGGTGGCCCAAAGGGATCAGGTCCACGGCGCTGCCCAGCAGGTTCTCGCTCTGAGCAGCGGCCGCCGAGGGCAGGGTCAGCTCCTTGATGAGGGAGGGGTCCTTGGCCTCCTCTGGAAGCTGCTCCTCGTTCTCCAGGGAGAAGATTCCTGGGCTCTTCCCACAGCTCTCAGCCATGGAGTGCGCATTGGAGTTGGACGTGGTGCAGTCGAAACCATAGGATGCCACGGAATTGGCTGACTGAGGAGTAGCTCCGCCTCCGTCCTCCTCGCCATCTCCAGTGGGCGTGTCTCCTGCCTCCTTCTCAAGTGCCGGCAGGTTACAGGAGGGAGGGGGGCTTTCAAAGCCAGCTCTCTCCTCCATCATCATCATCATCATCGGAGCCTCTGGGTCATTGATCTGGATCTCGCCCTCTGTGTCGCTGGCCTCGTCACCGGAGGTGGAGGTGGAGGACGGGGCAGACGCGGGAGCGGTTGGAGGCCCCGTTCCTAAAACTTCATCAGCAGGGAGCGTCTCTGCCTCCTCCTCTTCTCCATCCCCTTTCTCCAAATGAATCCCCAAGTCCTGGTCCAAGTCTGACTGGGCCTGAACAGGCACAGGGGTGTGCTGTTTATCCGAGCGGGACTCCACCCCGGAGCTGCTGTCGTAGTCCCGCAGGTCCTCTGGGGTGCTCGTCTCGCTGCTGCTGCGGGCAGCCAGGGCGGACGGGGACACACCTGTGGCCGGGACAGCCAGCAGGTCCTCTCCAGGACCAGAGTCCTTCATCTCGTGTGCTGAGTGGTGGTGAGGTTCACGCTCCAACTGAGGAGGGAAGGATGGGGCCGTGCTGTCCACACAGGCCTGGGCAGGGGACTGGGCGGGGGTCTCCGACTCTGCTGCGCCGCGGTCGGACACGGGGCTGGGGGACAACACGGACAGCAGCGCGGCCGGCTGAGCCCAGGTATCTGAGAACGGGTTGGTGTGGGTGTGGCCCCAGGAGGACGCAGGGGGGACACTGATGTCGTCTAAGTGATCCTCCTCATTAAAGTCATCGTCTACATTCTCACAGCTGTCCATCACTCCTTCACTGTGCATCTCCACATCTTCATCCTCCTCCTCTTCCTGTCTCTGCTCCTGGAACTCTTTATGATGTTCCTCTACTTGCTCTGAACTCATGTCTATGTCATCCACCCTGTCGTCCTCTTCATCGTCCTCCTCCTCCTCATTGGCCAGAGTTTCTACGTTGGGAGAACCGATCAGATTACCGTCTCCCTCAGACCCTCTGAGGCTGGAGTCCACCAGGGCATCGGAGCTCTGGGTTCCCTCCAGGATGGCGGTGTGCTGGGTGCTGCTGAGGTCCGACACCCCCTGCTGGCGGCTGCTTGTGCAGCTGCTCACGTCCTCCGAGTCCATCCCTGACAGCAGGTCATCACCAGCCCACCCAGCAGAACCACCGAACAGCGAGGAGCGTGCCGGGAACTCGTCAGAGGGCTGGCTCATGCTCATGTCGGTGATCAGGGATGAAAGCTGCTGTCCTGGTCTTCTCTGCTCTTCTTCTTCATCCACATCCTCCTCATCATCCTCGTCGTCCTCCTCATCCTCATTGATCTCTTCCTCAGCCTTTTCCACTTCCTCCTCCTTCTCTTGAGGTGAGACAAGGTCTCTAAGGGTAAAATCCTCCAAACTGTGGGGCTGTGCAGCAGGAGGAAAGGCCCCCAGAGCCACAGAAGGAGAAACAAACTGGTTTTCTTTCTCTTCCTCCTGTTCCTCTTGAAATCCATAACCTGTCTCATGTTCCCTTCTCTCCTCTAGCTGAAACTCTCCAACATTGACTAAACTTTGGGGCGCCACACAAACGGGAGATTGGTTTCTGTCCCAGGGGTCGGGCTGGACATCCATGTCCAGAAGAGAAGAGGTGACGTGAGAGTCTCTGACAGGAGAAGCAGGAGCTGGAGGAGAGCAAGGAGGAGACATAACAGTGGTTCCCAAGGAAGGAACAGATGTGTGGTCTTCAAATGGGAACGGGTCCACCTGGGCTGACGTCTGTAAACCAGAAGCAGGTTCAGCCTTAAGTTCTGGTTCAGCTGATGACTTGAAAAATACTTCTACCCGAGGTTCAGAAGATGCGTCTTGCTTTTGGTTAGAACTTAGAACGTGCACAGGTTCAGGTGTCGGTACCCTAACAGGTTCGGGTGTTGGTTCCCTAACAGGTTCGGGTGTCGGTTCCCTAACAGGTTCGGGTGTTGGTTCCCTAACAGGTTCAGGTGTCGGTTCCCTAACAGGTTCGGGTGTTGGTTCCCTAACGGGTTCGGGTGTTGGTTCCCTAACAGGTTCAGGTGTCGGTTCCCTAACAGGTTCGGGTGTTGGTTCCCTAACGGGTTCGGGTGTTGGTTCCCTAACGGGTTCGGGTGTTGGTTCCCTAACAGGTTCAGGTGTCGGTTCCCTAAAGGGCTTGGGCGTCGGTTCCCAAGCGGGCTCTGGTGTCGGTTCCCTAGCGGGCTCGGGTGTTGATTCTTTTATGGATTCTGGTGTCGGTTCCCTAGCGGGCTCGGGTATTGGTTCCCTAACAGGTTCGGGTGTTGGTTCCCTAATTGGCTCTGGTGTCGGTTCCCCAGCGGGCTCGGGTGTTGGTTCCCTAACAGGTTCGGGTGTTGGTTCCCTAACAGGTTCGGGTGTTGGTTCCCTAACGGGTTCGGGTGTTGGTTCCCTAATTGGCTCTGGTGTCAGTTCCCTAACAGGTTCGGGTGTTGGTTCCCTAACGGGTTCGGGTGTTGGTTCCCTAATTGGCTCTGGTGTCAGTTCCCTAACAGGTTCGGGTGTTGGTTCCCTAGCGGGTTCGGGTGTTGGTTCCCTAATTGGCTCTGGTGTCAGTTCCCTAACAGGTTCGGGTGTTGGTTCCCTAGCGGGCTCGGGTGTCGGTTCCCTAACGGGCTCGGGTGTTGGTTCCCCAGCGGGCTCTGGAATGGGTTGCTGAATGAGTTCCTGTACCGGCTCACACACGGCTCCTGACACTGTTTCTGGAGAGGGTTTAGGTATTTTTTCTTGCACAGCCTCAGCAGCAGCAGGTGGTTCTACAGCTTCGGGTGGCTGGAGCTCTTCTGGTCCTGCCCTGGCAGATGCTGCAGTAGCGATGGCTGCAGCGGCGGCTACAGCTGCAGCTATTTCTGTTCCAGGTTCAGCAGCTGTTGCCGGTTTGGGGGCTCGTTTCACCGGAGTCGGGGTGCTACTTCCAATGGTCTTCTTGGGGCTGGACGACTTAGCTGCAGCTGTTTTGGTGGCTGGAGTCCTTGAAGCATCCTTGGAAGGTGCGGACTTACTCTCCTGTGTTTTGGGGCGGCTTGGTGCCTTGGTCTCTGCAGCCTTTGGTGTGGTTGGTTTTCTGGTGGTAACATCTGGTTTTGAAGATGACACGGATGACTCTACTTTGACTGACTTTGTTGCAGAGGAAGGACGAGCGAGAGGGGGGTCCGAAGGCTTTTTGGTTGCTGGAGTGGAGGGCTTGGTAACATCTGGAAAAAACAAAACATGAGTTAAATAACATAGTAAAAAAAACTTTCATTCTTGTAATACTTGAAATGTTTGCTATACATGAATGTTATTGTTGTACTAGGACTTGGCTCTGTCCAAGCGTGTCACATTCAGAATGCTGCTCTCCTTTTATGTTTCCATCTGCAGCACATTTACGTTTTCTGACGTCTGCTTTCTATCAGCCTAACTTTATCCTTTATTACATGTGACACGACCTGATTTAGGTGGGGAAGCGCCGTTACCTTTTTTCACCGGGGTTTTGTTTCTCGCTGCCTGTGTCGGTGGAGCCTTGCCAGCAGAGGGCGTAGTGGTGGTTGATTTGGGAGCAGCGGGCTTGCTGGGGGCGGGTTTAGGGGTGGTGGGTTTGGATGCAGCAGTGGAGGTCTTGGCTGTGCTCGCTGATGGAGAAGAGCCAGTAGCGAGTCGGGTCGATGCCGTGGGCCTGTAGAAACAACACGGAAGATCAGACGGTGCTAATAGTGCTCTCTGTAACCACAAAGCCCTACTGTACTCATTACTGGCCGGGTGTTGATCTTTAGAGTGACTTCCATTGTTTACCAGACATCTGTGATGCATAAATCGTCCCTAAGCAGCCTGTCAGGATGGACTTTGGCTAATGTCATCAGCCACTGAGACACTGGTTAACCCAGTTTACTCTCCCTCAACACAATGACACACTCCCCCGAGGGACAAAGTACAACACAACAGCCCCCAGAGAGACTTCCTAACCCCAAGCCAGTCCCGTCCCTCCCCTGATGGGGACACCACGCATCTGCCTGGCCGCTGGAGCAGCTCTGACCTAGAAGCAGCTTCGATGTCACGTCTGAGCAAAGTAACCCACATCTAGTAGTCCTGACAAGGCTGAGGCGTTCAGTCTCCTGGGCCCACGCTACACTAACTGCGTGTTTCTAAATAAAGAACCGAGTCAGTTCAGGCAGAAACAGAGCAGGCGACTGGAGGAAGGTAGGCTTAGATGGCTGGGACCGAGTAAAAGGTCGATACTGAGAGGAGAACATCTCTGAATCCTCACAGGGAAACAGGCAATGTGTGATGAAGCTGAGTGTATTATTAATAAATAACCTGGCACATGCAAATAAAGATTATACAAAAACATCTGAGCTCAGGCGGAAACAAGCGAGGGCGTGGTTATTTCAGAGTCGGAGGAAACGATCAGAGTGCTTCTGTTTTTGCCCCTTTGATGTTTCAGATCAGCAAAGCTAACCTGGTTAAATACAAAACGTTGCTTTTACGTTACAAATCTACCCAGACCAACTGGCCTGGACATCTAGACCAACCTTAGCAAGCCATGTAGCTGAGCTGTGCAGGTCGGTCTAGCCACGTGCCATTGCAGCCTCAGCAGGTCTACCATTGGCTCGGCTATGTTTAGGCTGGACCAATCACGTTCTATGTTTGTAGAGAGACGTTGAGCTGTCACGACATGATCGTGAGACGGTAGTTCCATGTTTTTATCACGGTGCGATTGGACTACTGTAACTCTGTTTTATTCGGTGTGAGCAAGGGCGCAATAGGCAGGTTACAAATGGTGCAGAATGCTGCTGCCAGACTTTTAGAGGGCAGGCGCAAGTATGACCACATGACTCCTGTCCTGGCTGCGCTTCACTGGCTGCCCGTTGATGTAAGGATTCGTTTTAAGATACTTTTATCTCCATCCATCCATCTCCATACATCCATCCATCTCCATACATCCATCTCCATCCATCCATCCATCTCCATCCATCCATCTCCATACATCCATACATCCATCTCCATCCATCCATCCATCTCCATACATCCATCCATCCATCCATCCATCCATCTCCATCCATCCATCCATCTCCATACATCCATCTCCATCCATCCATCCATCTCCATACATACATCCATCCATCTCCATCCATCCATCTCCATACATCCATACATCCATCTCCATCCATCCATCCATCTCCATACATACATCCATCCATCTCCATCCATCCATCTCCATCCATCCATCTCCATCCATCCATCCATCCATCTCCATACATCCATTCATCTCCATTCATCCGTCCATCCATACCGGCTTTTCCATGCAGGGTCGCGGGGAAGAGAAAATATTTGGATAGATTTTTGAAAAGTTTTTAAAAAGTACATAAAACCGGAGTTTGTGCTGTTTGAATTTGAGATTAAGAAATAGGTATTTCAGAGGAAGCAGAATGAGGAGAATTAAAGGCTAAAGGCGGGTATTAGGGACGATGAGTGCTAACGGGATATCCAGTGGGAGAGCATGCATTCCCAATAATCTGTGTGATAAAAATACGGGTAATCCAAAAAGGCAGGAGAGCTTTAATGAGCTAATTAACCAGGTGAACTGAGAGAGCTGGGACCAAGCAAGTAGGAAAGATTTACACCGGAGTTTTAAAATGACGTCCAAACGGAAGCTTTCATGAGAACATTAATGTCCTTTTTTCTCTTCTGTAGCAACTCAGTCGAGTCTTCCTTCTTCACCTAAAACGGTTGGTCTGACTGGAGAATCGGGTCCAAACAGCAGGGCTGGTTGGAGATAGTGAACATGTTTAATGTCCATCTCTGTTCTGTTGTGTTGTTGTTGTTTAAAACCAAGGTAGTGCTCATTAATGTGCATCGACCTCTCCAAATAAACTAAAAGCTTAACCAAGTAATGTCTCTTTGGTTCGTTCGGAGGTAAAGAATCCAACCATCAGATGAGCCCAGAGCAGCAGATATTAAACATTTAGCGTTTTCTCTGAGGTCAGGATGGATTTTCATCTGGTTTTTCTGCTCACAGGTGTCTGAACAATGAACGTGTAAATGACAAGTGTCAGTTTACGGTAACGCATACCAAAGTACCACAAATGAACCTGCGCAGATGGCAGGGAAGGAACGTAAGAGCTAACAGCTCTTCTTCCTTGCTCTAATCGGTTAAGGCACTGCAGGTGCTCCACCGTTGCTCTGACCGCCTCTGTTCACCGTTTCTGTCCGTTCATAAGGTCTTTAGGTCAGATGGGTGGTGCTGGAGTCTGGAGCACGCTCCTGTAGCGGTGTGGCAGACAAACACAGCATTTCACAATCTCCAGAGGTGTCCATGTCAGATCTCTAAGCCTTTTCCTGGGGAGCGGTGCCACCGGTCCCTCAGATCACCACCAGGCAGGACAAGAGTCTTACCCAAGGACACATCAACTGTGACAGACGGGACTTGAACGTGCAACCTTCCAGTTATGGGGCGGAAACTTAACTCCCCTAATGTAATCTGGTACAGCTAAGAGTATGCCACGTGTTGGGAGAGACCATAAGCCACTAAAAAGCTAAACTCTAGCTCAGCACCCGTAAAACGAACTGAATTATCGTCATCGGTGCATCTGCTGACCAGGATAACCTGTGGTGGCCATCTTGGATTGGGCTGACTCCAAAACTGAATCGGAGTCATCACTTCCTGGTGCTCCACGGGATAATTCACCAACACAAAACAACACCTGACATCACCGGAGTTAGGCCATCCAGCTGGGATCACTAAAGCAGCAGCAGAACACCTAACGCTAACCATGGTGCTACATTTGTAATCTCATTACATTATCGTAATCTGTTTTTCATAGAGTAATCACCAAACAGGCCGCAGACCGGGGCAGAACAACACCCTGTGTGTTCTGACATTAGCATCAGTTTTCCACGACTAGGCCTGAACACAGCGAAGCTCCGCTCCATAATTAGGTCCCTGTCAGCTGACCAACCGCGACGCCTCTAAGAGCTGATTGTTTCAGCGATGGCGCTATATTTAACCAGAGCGCTGCTTGTGTTACAGCCGTCTCCTTTGTTTACTTTCTGCCACGGGCCTCATTCAGACGAACATCATAAACTAGAGTTACGGTTGAACACAAACGCAGCAGAGCCGAGGCATTCAGGAAGCCAAGTGGAAGTTCACCTCAGTCACGTGACCAGCACCGATGGAATCAGAACGTAAACATGGCTGCCCGCTGGTGCTCCTCATAACAGCATACAGGCTAATAAGTTAGGAGAGAGAGCAGCCATTATGGAGGCAGACGTTTCCTGCAGCAGACCAGACCGACCAATGGTACCAACAACCTGGTAATCGAACCTTTACTCTTGGGAGGCGTTAGCTAATGTTGGCTAGCTGTGGATCAGCGGCAGATGTTTCTACCAGAGTTGTTATTAAAATCTGTCCTGAGTAGGGTCGGCCATCGTTTGATTCTGAACGATTCCAACTCCTAGTTTCGATTCCGGTTCCTATCGATTCCGATTCTTTGAAGACATGACATGTTTACATGAGCCAGCTAACCACAGGTCCTACTGGATGAAACAATCTTAACTTCAACTTGAATTTTAACTCTATGAACAACAACATCACCTTCATTCAGACACAAACGTGTTTTGGAGGAAAAAAGAAGACGACTTGCAGCACAACCAGTGTGTTTGTTTCTGACCACGACCAAAGTCTGGAAGCAGCCTCTGGGATGAGAGGCTAAATGTCTCCAACACATCCAGAAACGTCCAGCTGTTTCCAGCTAAAGCTCTCAGGATGATCATGTCCAGGATGACTGAGAACCACACCTCCATGCTGCAGCAGCTTCAGTCACAACAGGAAGTGAAGCTTAACCGTAGCTGCTGTCAGTAACAAGCTAACAGGTTTAAACATTAAAACTCAACAGAAACAGTTCAGAAAGGAAATTATAATGTTATTTATTATTGTTATTATTATTTATTGTGGCAGAAGCTGGTGTGGTCCACCACAGAGAAGCTGCTCTAGCATGATGACTTTAATTATTCTACAGGTTATTATTCAGCCTTCTGATGCTCACGCTCACACACACACACACACACACGCACGCACGCGCGATTGTTGGTGAGCGGCTGCGTCTGACTCCTGACGCTCCGTGTGTGTTTTTATTCCTACAGTGAGACAAAGGCCGTGTTCGAGTTGAGCAGCGCCTCTCCTGGAAAACAGACGAGAGCAGACGGATGCAGCAGGGGGAGGGGCTTAAAGCCGGCGTTTAAGGCGGACAGATGTCCCTACATGTGTAGCTCGCGGGTGACGATGGATGAAGATATCGCGTTAGAGTTCATACTTGTTTAATTATTTATGTTAATTCTGGTGCCTGTAAGCAGCTGAAACACATCCTCACGTGCTTGTGGATATCATATCATGCATATGGAGACATGACTGTAATAATAAGTAAAGGTTATCAGCTGTAGCTTCAGTGTGCTCATAGGAAACGTGATGAAAGAACACAAACCACATTTCTCTTTATGGCCTATATAGTTGTTATCATCAACGTTACATGACTTACAGAATACATGTGACCAACTAACATTTCATGTTCTACCACCGGATGTTTGGATCAGAATATGAACCAATCAGATCTTAGATCAGGTGAGAGCCAGGCGTTTCCCGTCATCCTCTAGGTTTTGCAGCCGGTGGAGAGCAACTGCTCCAAAATCTGCGGCCGCCTTGATCTCACGAGGTTATCGTTGCCTACGTAGGCACGACGTCAGAGCAAGTCGGCGTCAAGTCGGACACGAATCTAACCGGCATGCACCGCTCGCCGATCACCGCTGGTCTAATCTGGGCAGAACCGGCTCATCTCGAACACGGCCAAACTCACCTCACACCGTCCAGTTTGTTCTTTAAAGCTTCTATTTACTCCACCGTGTTGACGTATTTAACACGTTTCCTCTACGCTGCAGGGGTTAAAGTTTACATCACGGAGTAAAAGTTCGGCAGACGCGGTTGTTTATATGGGGGGGGCACCTAATAAGTTTCTCGCTTCTCTCCTTACTGGTTAAACACTAAATTACAAAGCCAGGTCACCATCAGCCCGTGAGTTTGCAGCCTCCAGTCATGCCGATGTCCACTCTGGTTTTAGATCTCCAAACTCATCGCGATCTTACTTCCAGCACTTGTTAACGACGATCGCTGAACTGAAGAAGCTAAATGCTATCATTGTATTAGCTACTAGCACAGTAAACAGCTAATGCCGTGAAGCAGGTGGAGACCTCCCTCCCACCTGGACCACTAAACTGTCCAGAGGGCTTCAGAGCGATCTCCAGTCAGAAGCTGATCAACTTTCTGCCTTAAAAACCACTGAAACCAGTTTCAAAGCCGTAGCTTAAAGTGTTAAAAGCTCTTCAGGGTTGCTCTGGATTGCACGTGTCATCACTATGAAACGGGGGGTCCGTGGCATAAATCCTGTTTACGAACAAACACACGCCAAACGGAAAAAGGAAAAAACATCACTGCCGGCTCTTTGCCATGTCTGCACTGACGTAAGCGCCCATAAACGCGTCTCCCTCCCAGTCGGACCCAGTCAGATCCATTCTGCGATGGGCTCTGGTGTAACCGTGCCAGGGGAAGGCTGCGTCGCAGAGTCAGGGCCACGCCCACAGCAGGACAGGAGCGTTTGCGCCGCGTCCCCTGCCCGATGCTGGACTGCTGAATGACTTCTGGGATGGGGGTGGGTTCCTCCTGCTGCAGTTTGCTAAATGGTGACGGTTGGGTTCAATGCCTTCCTGTGAAACGTCATCATCCCTGAGCGACGGACGCAGGAACACCGGCTGGTGTGTTTACACATGCAGGCCCTTGTTCTGCCCTGCAGTCCTGCATCTGCAGCAGGGTAGTAAACCCTTCGGTTCCACGCTCGGGTGCTCTTCAGCTTCGGTTCTCCTGAAATCGCCGACCCGTGACGACCCGCTGCGACCCAGGCCACACCGTCCTTCCTCAGGACGCTTCAACGTCACAGAGAACCCTGAGGCGTTGGCGCTCAGGTGAGGGAGTGACTCATTTAAACACGTGGAACCGTTTTAAACCCACCGACGAAGCCGCTCAGAGTCACGCGTGCCTCCCCTCCTCCTTTTACCTTCCCAGCATGCCGAGCAGCGCACCAGCGCACGAAGCAAGCTCTCAGGAGCCACAGCCATGGCGCTCTACTAACACCTCTGTAGGAAAACACAGGAAAGCAGCTTCCTGTCTGAGTCCAACACAGAGAAGAAACCCAGTGGCTCCTGGTGAGGACCGGTTGCTGCTGCAGACACGATTCCCTTCAGCTACCAGGAGAAACTGCAGCAGGCTGCTGCCGTGCCCAGCGCTTCCATTAGCCCGATAACTGGAACCCATTTAAGGTGGAATTCAATCAGCTGAGATTTCAGAGTTAAGCAAACAGACGCACGCTGCTGCAGCTGGCTGAGCAGAGCAGAAAAAGGGGCGGAGCAGAAATTTATGGAGCTGTCAAAACACATGACAGGACACAAACGCCGAGGTGTAATCCCATTACACCAAACGTGGCTCGGGGCTGCAGCAGCAGAGCAACTTGGCTCGACTTGAATCTGCTCGTGCTTGCTTTGGCTTACCCAGATAATAAATCAAATCACTAATTATCTCCTCAGAGATCTGGAGACATCTTCATTTGGTTGTTTTTCTTAATCCAGAGGTGCGAGCGACTTTCCTGCGGGTGGAAACCAAAAGCCCACCGAACCGCTGAGCGGTGACATCACCAGGGCAGTTGGTGAACGTGAGCGTTGCACGGGCGATTACCAACGTGACCTCGTGTGACTCTGGTTATTAACATGTTTGCACATCCACCATTGTATTAAGCTGTAATCTGAGTGTAATCTCCACAATCCAGCTGCTCCTTGCAACACGAGGAGAGCCGGGGGGGGGGGGGACACCTTGCTCATGGTGACAGGTGTGCTGAAACGCAGCAGGGTTTGTCCGAGTCGCTCTCCTGTTCTTCGGTGAAGAAGGAGGCGTTTTAATCCGGCACTAACGCTTCCAATAAAAACGATTGAATTCCAGTTTCATTTAGCAGCTTTAGTCTGATTCATGGTGAGAAAACGAAGCACACAGAACTCCGTTTTCCCTGAGCGAGTGAACGCACCGCAGCACTCTGAGGTGTGGGAAACGGTGTACATGTTGTGAATCCCACTGAACTGGCACGTGCAACACTTCAGTGCAAAGGTGCATCTCTGTTTAATCAGATTAAGTCTGAA
The DNA here is from genome assembly GCF_043380555.1 of Nothobranchius furzeri. NCBI lineage: Eukaryota > Metazoa > Chordata > Actinopteri > Cyprinodontiformes > Nothobranchiidae > Nothobranchius > Nothobranchius furzeri. The sequence goes on from NC_091752.1 coordinate 70,678,418, forward strand.
TTATGTCTGCGTTCACGCCGGTTTCATTCACTATCCGCCTCCCCGCCGTGCCCTCACACACGTCTGGAACGTCTCCTGCGCTTCGACTCAGATAAACATAAAAACAAAGACTTTACCGAGCGAGGACGACCCAAACCGAGCCGAGTCGCACGATGTGAACAATAAACCGAGACGAGGTACAACGTCAGCTGCTGCTGTGCTCCGTTCGGCCCGTGCTAAAGCTGCTGCTGCGTACGGCCGGAGGTGTCCAGGCAGGAAAACGAGTTCTAACTGTAAGACCTGACGATGCTAGCTGCAGTTTTCTGCAGATACAGGCGAAAGGAAGCACGAGGCCGTGTCTGCTGCTGGACAGGAGTCGTGTTAGGCTAGCAAAACTAAAGTAAGTGAGAAACATCCAGAGATCCTTAATCTGCTTTACGAGGACCAAACCCTGATTTTATCTCCTGGACTAGGAACACGGAGTGCTTCGTTTCTAGATTTGCATCAACAGGAACGTCTTGTAACCCGTCACATCTTCATTTGAGTCCTCAGCTGGGTAAACACTAGAAACCTCGAGGATCGCATCCTGGTTGTTCCCCAGCCCAGACAACGGACAGAACAAGCCTGAACTTCTGACTAGAGGCTCCTGCAGGACGGTCCGACACCAAACGCTCATTTCTGCTCCGACTGATCCAATCTGGACTCTGTCTCCGTGTTTTACTCACCCACACACCGACAGGATGAAAACCCTAACCCGGAGGCCCCGAGTGATACTGAAGATGTCTGACTTAGACAAAGACGTCCTTAAGCCACGCCTCCTCAGGACCCAACATCACCCGCCCAGCGTGACTCAGGTGAGAAGCACATGCTCGTCTGACTCTCCTGAACACACACCGGCTTGTTTCGGGCACCCCCTGATCTTGCTGCACCTCCTTCCTACGCTCTGCAGAGACTCTGCTGCTAGCGGGCAGACTTAAGCGTGACTCCTGCAGGCCCCTGTGTGGGGGACCATTGTCCCTCCGTCCTCCAGGGTGTTCTTTTCTTTAACGGCGTCCCCTTTGAACCCGCAGCCAACTGGAGCCGTTTGAGCTTTTCAGTCCACACTGAGGCGGTCTATGCAGCGATAAGCCAGCCCTCATTAATGTGTTGATGTATTCTGACGTGTAGCTGTCCCGTGGAAAACCTGTTGGCTTCTGAGCGTTTCTTCAACTGCAGCAGAGACAGACGGGTCTCTGTGCAGAGTGAGACACGCATGTCTAGCCTACCTGGGCGCCTTGGAGACGGGAGGATTGTCGGGCTTGGTTGAGGCAGCAGCGCTCGGCTTGGTGGGCGTTGTGTTGGCAGGCTTAGACACTAGAAAGGACAGGTGTTAGGAGAGGACAGGTGAGACAATAGTCCACAGTGATGGTGTCCTTCAGGACCAGCTGTGTGTGCAGGCCTTCTGACGGTCTTCATACCAACCTGGAGGCTTTTTAGCGGCTGCTGCTGAGGCGCTGGGTTTCACACCGTTAGCCGTGGTGGGTGTTGTCCTTTTGGCTGCCGGTGCTTTGCTTGTCGCCCTTGCACTGTTGGCAGCGGGGCCGGCCCCCGCGGGCTTCTTCTCCCCTACTTTAGTGGTGCTCTTGGGAGCCGGGGCCCTGGCTGCCCCGGCTGGGCTTTTGGAGGAGACCGAGGTCAGAGGGCTCTTTTTGTCGGAGGCAGGTGCGGTCTTCTTAGCCACTCCGTTAGTTTGAGGCTTGGTGGTGCCATTTGAGATGCAGCCCTGGGTCGTGGTTGGCCGTGGGCCAGACGCAGTCTTGGTTGAGCCCGCCGTGGTGCTGGGTTTTGTCTTCGCCAGGGCCTTGATGGTCGTCTTAGCTTTGGTGTCTTTTGAAGCCTTGCTACCGGGTTTGGCAGCTGGAGTTGCTTCGGCCTGCTTTGGCTGCGGCTCCACTTGACTCGTCTCTCCGACAGGCTGCTGTGGTGAGTTCTCCTCTGACGGAACGGCAGCCAGTTGGGGCTCCAGCCCGGTGGGCGGCGCTGCCTCCTCTACCGGATTGGATTCCAACGTTTCCGTGGACTCCAGCGCTGTTGTGGCGACCCCGTCCGGCTTCATCTCCCCTCTGGATGGGTGTGTTCTGTCTCAGCGGGGCAAGGCTAGCTGCTCTGACTCTCACAGGAGGACCAACAGCTGCAGAGGCTCTCAGAGGACAGCGAGGGGTGAAAGTCTGAAGGGAAGGAGAAGAAACAAGACCGTCATCAGCAAGACCAGACACGAAGAGCTGTCCCGTCTCCGCTATCAGCAGGCAGCTCTGGAATGATGCTAGCTTTAGGAATCAGATAAGCACCTTCCATCGTCTTCATCACACACACACACACACACACATATGCACACGGGCACACACACACACGCACGCACGCACGCACGCATGCACACACACACGCATGCACACACACGGGCACACACACACACGCACGCACGCATGCACACACACGCATGCACACACACACATGCACACACGCACACGCAGGCACGCACACATGCACGCACACACAGACACACACATGCACACACACACACGCACACACACACACACACACACACGCAGGCACGCACACACACAGACACACACATGCACACACACACACACACACGCACGCAGGCACGCACACACACACACGCGCACGCACGCACACAGACACACACACACACACGCACGCATGCACACACATACACGTCTTGCCTTCACAAATAAGGGTGTACAGAAACACAAAAACATCCCAGAAGAGATGTTTTGACTCCAACTTGCTTTGAAACGTTTTTGTGGAATTATGCAAAAACATTTCAGAACAAGGACGTTTCTCATATTTTACACGTCTTGGTTGAGCTCCACTACCTCGCTGAGGGGACCAATCAGAGAGCGGCGCAGCTGTGTGGCAGATGAGCAAATGTACATAACTTCATGCGTTTTGCCTGGAGTCCAGTCGAAGTGTCGTGTATCCGTGCATTTTATCGGGTCGGGGGAAAAGCAGACGCGTCTGCTGCTGATGGACCAGCTCGCTCTACAAACAGCGCTCATATAAACCCATCTGTGTGCTAGGTAACAGCCTCCCTCATGCCACACTTACAAGCTCAGTGACACAGGTGGAGCGAGGAGCGGCGATGGGTCTGGCATCAGTCACTAGTGTGGAAGACTAGTTCCTCTAGCTCTTTTAAAGGAGGTGTGAACATACTTGCATGCAAATAGCACACGGACTCATGCAAATGCCATCTGCAGGAACGTCTAATGAACTTCCTACTGGAGAAGCAGAACAGACAGGAAAAGATGGAAGGCTTGGATATATTTGCTAACTGGGTCGGGCTGTACCTAATAACCTCAAAGATAAAAGGAAATTATTTGTTGCAAGGCTTCACAGCTTTTAATAAATAAATAAATAAAAGTCTAATGGAGAGTCAGTCTGGCTTTAGATCAACGAGGTCAACATCTGGCAATAATAATGGCAGAAATAACAAAAACATGCTGACCTGAAAGACGCTTGACACATAAAAGAGCGTTACGCGACGTGGAAAGGTACGGCGCGACGGCTGAAGCTAACAGTTTGAAAAGTTATCAAATGGTAAATGGCCTGTATTTGATATAGCGCCTTCTAGAGTCCTGGAACCCCCCAAGGCACTTTACAACACAATCAGTCATTCACCCATTCACACACACTGGAGGTGATGAGCTACGATGTAGCCACAGCTGCCCTGGGGCGCCCCGACAGAGGCAAGAACTGGCACCACGGGTCCCTCCGACCACCACCAGCAGGCAAAGTGGGGTAAGTGTCTTGCCCAAAGACACAACGTCAGCGACAGACTGAGCGGAGCTCGAACCTGCAACCTTCCGATTACAGGGCGAGCACTTAACTCCTGTGCCACCGTCCCCCGACAAACGGGGCAGTGCAAATCTGTATGGTGGGGTCCCACAAGGTTCAGTACTAGGTCCCAAAATGTTTTGTGTGTGTGTGTGTGTGTGTGTGTGTGTGTGTGTGTGTGTGTGTGTGTGTGTGTGAGAGTGTGTGTGTGTGTGAATAGAGTTACATCTGAACAGGAAATTGAATGTAAATTAAAGGGTGGGACTGGAAGAGCTACCACTGCCTCCCTTTCAAACACCTTCTGTTTCTGGTTTACAGCCCATTCTGCTGAGAACGTCTTAGTCAACATTTGGGTCTTCTTCTGTTTTGCTGACATTTTGATTGTTTGAAGCAAAACAAAAGACAGAACCTCAAAAACAGGAAGTCTGACTGGAAGAAAAGAGTCGGAGAAGTGGGAACGTTCATGTAGGAAAATGAGACAGATCTGTGATTGGCTGTTCTTTCTTGACACCGATATCTGATGAAGGTCCCAGTTCTCCCAGCTGCTTTGAGTGAGGCTCATAGGGAACGGGGGGAGTAACAGGAAACTGGCCTGTCAGAGTTTACCAACAGACTGAGGAGCCGGCTGAGCAGGAAGCCGAGCGGTGAGACAAACACTCGGGCAATGCGGAGGCCAGCCCAGAGGAAGAGGCTTGGCCCATGGAGCATGGGAACAGAAAGCGAAGGCGGGAGGGAAACGGCAGCTAAAGACGTAAAATGAGCTCACTGTTGGCTGCTGTTTCCTGGTCCGAGTGTAAAATCCAGACATCACTTGTGATCCGAGTTTCCACTGTCCTCTAAAACTCTGCACCCGCTAACTCGTCTCCTGTAGAAGAGGGCAGAGGGCTTCTTATTCCCGTGTAGGCTTCGTCATGTTTCCGTCCCTCGTCGGAGATCTTCTCCTCATCCTCCAGACTATACCGTACACATATCCAAAGCCTTCTGTCATTCTGAACAGACCCCCCTGTCTCCAAACCATTTTCACCTCCTCGGTTCCCTTCTCCCCCGCTGCTCCAGCTCTGCATCTCCTCCCCTGTTCTCGGTTTGCCACAGCACAGATGGCTGCAGCAGCTGAGCAGAGCCAGAGGGGGAAAAGGGCTCCAAGGATCCTAAAGGAGCAGGCTCAGACATCTAGTCCAACAGGCCAAACACCGTGACGGGTGGCTGCACCGCCGCTCACAAGGGGCTCACAAAATGTGGACAGTTGATTTAATTAAATTACAACCAGTGGGAGATTTTTCATGAGGGCGATGAAGGAGGGCATGAAGCTGGTGATCATCGAAACGAAGCAGCTGAGGGTTTAATCCAGCTGACTCCACGTGCTTGTGACGCCCATCACCTATTCTCTTCTCATTTAGCCGAGTTTTGCTAACAGAAACAAACCAGGAGATGAAAGCTTTCGATGTCTGCGTGTTTGGAAAGCTGTTGTATTATATAATCATTAACACTTTGATGATGCTTTATGGCAGGTCATTCGTGCGTTTATTGCTTTTGCTGAGAGCCGTTCTCCTACAGTAGGACTCACCAGGCTGAGAGGTCTGTGAGTTCACTTAAATTATTTAGTATTTTCACATAATTATTGTTATTTAGTTGTTTTACTACTTAGTCCAGGTCAGACGACCTGAAACAAAAACCCGAGTCGCTACCACCTCCATGACTGAACGTTACCGTGGGACGCCGAGCCCCGTCCAGGTTTAATTCCCTCTTTCCGTAAAACTGAATTTAGCTTCTGACCTTCCCACAGAAAACTCAAGTGTAGCCTGACTTCCCGTCCGCCTGCTGCTCTACCAAGCACCGAACGCTGCTGACGTGCTTGCTGGACAGAGTAATAAATCCTGACTGCATGTCCGTAGCCACAGGAACATGGCTGTTGCTGCTGCTAGTCTCCAGACAGCTGTGAGATTGCACTTCTCTCCGGCTGAACGGTTCAGGCACCCAGAACAGCGTCATCGGGACAATCAGTCACTGGGAAGCAGAAACGGGCCTCAAACCGGGCCAAGAATGTGCTTTTACCATCATTCTCCACAAACACGGTAGACGCCTGGAGTTCCTCCAACATTCATCAGCTTTAAAGCTTTCCAGAGTCCAAATACACGGCGCTGCTATTGAAGAGGTTTCGACTGTTTGCTTACCGTAAGTGAAAAAACTAGAGTAAAACTAATGCATCCTTATGGACTCTTTTCAGCCAGGTCCTTGCTCTCAGGAGACCTGAGACGATCTATCAGCAACAAAACACTCAGTTATTATCTCCAAACCTCGTCTGGCTGACAAAAGTCCAACTTCAGCTGAACAGAAGCAGGTCAGGTCTGGAGAACATGGCCTACGGGGGTAAAAACACAAGCTGGGGCAATCCAGGTGCTGGGCGCAGAGAAAGAACAGAAATATTATTGTTAATGAAATTATGGACGTTTCCAGATGAGTCAACCCAACATGTGGACGAGCATCCACTCTGCAGGAAGCAGGGGTGAGGTTAGTCAGAGAGAGACCGCTGTTGGTTCAGGACAATGATCTAGACCAGCTGCAGACCTGCAGGTCGGCCCAGCCACGCTCTAGTGTAGCATCAGCTGGTCCACCATTGGACCAAGCAGTTTTATGTCTCACCAATCACAGCCCTCTGTTGGGCGAGCTCAGCACCAGAGAAAAACTACAAAGATGGCGTAGGTGAGTTCTTGCTGTGTCGTATCTCTAATTCCATGCTGTAGTTCTTTTTTAAAACACAGAGCAGTTTTGGTACCTGTTTTCCGTGCGGCCCCGTGCGCGGGAAAACAGGTACCAAAACTGCTCTGTGTTTTAAAAAAGAACTACAGCATTGAACTACAAAGATGGCGCTGGAACGGTGCTGTTTGAAATGAGAATGGCATCAACAAAGGACAATGTAGACTTGGGCATTTCATCGAGTCAAGAGCAGATAGAGGTGCTTAAGTCCTTTATTTAGGGTTAGGGTAAGACAGACGTCCCTGTTAACCGACATCTGTAGCGGTGAGAATGTCACATGATGGGGGGGGGGGTGTAGGATGAGGAGCATTTCTAAGAGGTTATGCAGGCATAAAGCATCTAGTTTTTCAGATGTCTCACCAGACGGAGTTCATCCATTTTGGTTTCACCCTTTTGTTTTTATAATTCATTATATGAAGTGTTTTTGCCTTTTTATGAAATCATTGGTGGAAATGTTCAGAAACGGTGTTTCCACAGGTGCTGAGGCAGTCTTCAGGTCACACCCCAGCCACGCTGTCTCGTTTGGGGTTGTCACGGTAACCGGTGTAGCGGTAAACCCCGGTAAAAAGTTGACAATAATAATAACCATCTTGTTTTTTAAAAACTATATTATCCCGGTGGATTAGCGTGGCTGCGGTGTAGGCGGGTGACCCTTACCAGCCACCGTATCATCTGCTGACGTTGCGCACTTTGTTGTTTACAACCAAAACTTTCTTGAAGCTAAAGCTGAAATAATGGCCAAAGGAGGAGACGGCAGTGCTCAGGACATTTATTATCCCTCAAAGAAGACAACGTGGGAAGTACGGGCATCTTTTGGATATTTGAAGAATGCCGAGGGACAGCTGATAGAAGACGGCTATCCTGTTTGCAGCACGAGCAGAAAAAGTGTCTGTGAAAGGCAGCAACGCTTCAAATCTCATGACACATCTGCGTGACCATCACCCACAACTCTACAGTCAACGCAAGGCAAGCTAACGTTAGCGTTTTAGCTAAAATGCGTGATCCGAGGATTTGGGTTGAGGGAGAATGCAACGAGTCGCTATATAAAGCAGCCGCAGCGCCGCTACCTGCATATAAACCGTGTCGCGGACACCGCCATGTTGAAATGACGCTATGCATTACGGGGCTCCCAGGGACAGATAAGAGTTGGTCTCTCTCCGAGAATAATTATGAATTTAACAACGATTACTGCCTGATGACATTTTCCCACATCTGCAAAGCTCACTGGAAGGACACAAACCGAGGACGATACTTTCCTGATATAGGGTTTATTACTCAAGTAAGGGTAAAAAAGTATCTGAGTAGAAGGCTACTTGAGTACTGAGTATCATCTGGTCTAATATTTTTAAAATGATGACATCAAACAGACATAAAATAAGAAGTTATGGGCAAATATTGGTATTTTAAAGACTAAAGGGGAAAAATGTAAACAAATAAACAACATAATTACAAAATAACACATTTTAGGCTAAATTTAGACACAAACTGAGGACAATATTTCCTGATATACAGGGTTTATGTAGTTGTCTGAAAATGTAACACGTTTAAAAACATACCGTGATAATGCTGAAAACCGTGATGATTTTGGTCACAATAACGTGAGGTTAAACTTTCACACGGTGACGAGCCTAGTCTGGTTACAGATGTAGCACGAGAAATCCCTCCGATGAGGATCAATAAAGTCTGACCTCGTCCCAAAACGAGCTGAAGCTGAACGAAAGCTGCAGCTAAGAGCAGCGTAACAAAACACCATCAAAAGAGACGTGTCCTCTCCGTCCAGCCCAGGTTCATCTGTGCTTGTGTTGTAATGTCCACTATCCTCCCTTTGGGTCCCGATCATGGACTGTGGCGGCCTCCACAATGTGGCCGTGTCATGTGCTTACAGCTCCCAGGCAGCGTCCCACTCCAGATTCCCCGCGAGCTTCAACGACGAGCTAAACAGCAACGAAACCCCCACAAAAACTCAGCTACTCAAACAAAAACCTGCTGTTAAAGGAAGGAGCGCGATCTGGGACTGCATTTGTTTTGGGAAGCACACTGGCTAACATCCAGTATTCCTGGACACATGAAAAGGAAAACCTAAGTACACCAGCTGAGACTGGAGTACAGAAACACTTTAAAGGCAGAGGCCGACCTTTCGTTGCTCCGAGCGGTGAGCTAACGAAAGCCAAGGTGAGCTCACCCTCTGAGGCATCATCCCTTCTTAATCCCCTGACTAGGATGTAAACATGCGAGTGTTTATGCTCCCACATGAGCGAGTATTCCAGACACACCTCTTTGTTTAGGCCAACGCTGTCAGCGGCTGGAAGGCATCCAGTTCTTCAGAGAGATTGCTGCTTTTCTGACCGTCTAGACACAGAGCTGCGGTTCTACACCTGGTGTTTCTGACCCATCTGTGTGAAGCATGGGTCCTGATGCCGGTACCGGCGAGCTAGTGAGGAGGCAGACAGGATTATGTAGCAGAGTTAAAGGCCAACCAGGTTCGTGCTTCCTGTTCGTTACGGACTTTTCCCGCCGAACTTCAGCCCTGCGTTCACACAACCATGAGCACAAAGACAAACACACGCGCGCCTTCTGAGAGCCTTCTTCTATCCTCGGGGCCTGCTCTAAATAGAGGAGGGATTGTGGGGGAAGGAAGCGGGGCTGCTGATGCCGGCGGGGGCGGGGCTAGACACACAAGAAAGATGCAAAAAGAGAGCGAGCTTGTTTGTGCAAACCTCAGACTGAATTACCCTAGACGAGTCGGTTCCCTCTGTGGACAGACCCAACCAGAGATGTGACAGGGTGTTGCAGATCTGCTGGTCCAAGGCAGCTGTAACAAGCATGAGGTGACCTCTGACCTTGTGATTGTTATGCTTTTCATCTCCACCAGGGGTAAAAACGTGATTCTAAGCCATCCTGGTTGCTTCTTACACCCAGGAGCAGTAAGTCCAATCTAACAGTCATCCTTCTACTTTTAAATAATCCTGATTATGAGCAGATTTTTACTGTCTAGCCTCGGATTTCCTTGTTTAAATCTCTAAACTTGCGTGTTTGATCCACAGCTGCAGCAGCACTCGTCAGCGGGCAGGCGGAGGAAACAACTCCTGTTTCTGACGCCGTTTTTCCACTGAGCTGTGACCAAAAATGACCAAAGATGGTGGCTCGTGTCCATGCATCACTCCTCCTCCCTCTGCCGAAGAGGACAATGTCACATTTAAGATGCCTCTGCTTGCCGGAACAGAGCCTCAGATTGTCCATGCAGCCCACTCTTCATCGCGTCAGCGACCATCAGCCAGTCGGACTCGTGGTGGCCTTTAAACTGGATGTTTGCGTGATGACGCCCTTTTAGAGATTGTTTTCTGATCTAATGTTCAGCTCTCCAACGTGATTCTAAAAGAGGTGAAGAGAACAAAAGTTTAAAACTTTATAGAAACGCTTTTACATCCGAGAGGGTCTCTGAAAAGACGACTACTGACCAGAAGACATGCTAGAAACCAACTCTGTCCCAGATAACAAGTAGAAGTTCTGCTTCAGACACTGAAACCAGTACAGTAGACCCTCCTAAGAATAAAGCCTGATTGGCTGATTTACCACCACAGTCACGTTTTTGCCGCTACTAATAATAATTACACTTGTAAACGAGGCAAAGACACAGAGACTAAGGAGGAGGAAAGCTGCCACTGACTTCCTAAAGTAAAGTCCCACAGCTGGATCTTTCAATGGGCCTCAGCCAGATGTTGGAGCAACAAGCTAAAGCTTGGTTTATGCTTGACGCATTCACTTTCCGCGCGGTGATGCGGCTCGCGGATGGAACGCGCTTCACAACTCGCAGCGTTTATGGTTCATGCGGCTCGTCTCTGCGGTGAGCCAATATTCTCCCAAACTGTAGGGGGCAGCATGGAGCTCTACGGCATGCATCCAACACTACACCATAGTAGAAGTAGAAATTACTGTTTACAACACGGCACTCCAGCATTTTTAACAGCGTCCTCGTCTTTTCCGACAGTGCGAGCTATTTCTCTCCAAGAATTATTAACAACATGTTGATCACGGTGATCTCTGAGAGCTGAATCATACAAATGTCTGTATTTACGAACCTCTGCCATACTAGTTCTTGCCGGTCCGCCATGTTTTTCCGCGTCCGACCGTCCGCGTGGTTAGAAATTTTCCGAGGTGCGCGTTGCGGAAATTCTGGGCCGTGCGGAGGCGCGGTGGAGGGGCGTGGTTGTTAAAATGACGCAAAATGACGCAACTTTTCCGCGCGGAGCCGTGCGAACCTCGCGGACGCGTCAAGCATAAACCAACCTTTACAGCTGCATGAGTCAATGCTAACAGAAAAGATCATGTCTGAAAGCCATTTAAAGGCGTGGAGCACTCATTTAATCGGTGCATTTGCAGTGGTTTCTCGGCGGAGTGAATGCCTTATACGTTGTACTCTGGGGAAACAAAACCCAGGCGCACTATTTCCAGGAACCAGAAGTGAGCCACATCACAGCCGGGCTTGAGACGGCATTATTAGGAGGTTTCCTGATATGTGGACATCTCTCTTCTGATTGGCTAACAGCAACACGACTCTACCACCGACTCTGTTTTCTCTCCAGCGTTGGTGTTTTATCTCCACAAATAACACGAGCCTGGAGGAGTTCTGCCGTGTGGTGGAGCTGCTAATGCTAGCACTTAGCTTCTACTAGCCGAGAAGTTCTCTGCTGTTTCCTGGAAGCTAAACCAACAACAGACTTCCCCGTCACGAGTCCAGATGGATGAGTCCATGAATGTTGAGCCCTTTTCGGATTGGCATTCTGGAATATGTGTGGACAATTCAGTCCGGTTTTAAACCAGAACTGTGTTTTCAGACACGCCACTTTTGTACCTGAACTTGTCCTTTCGGCTGCCTTCACACAGCAGGGAAAAGTTCCAGAAGTCTGGGGGGGAGGGGGTGGGAAGGCTGTACCCGGATATTGCGTAAGCATAGTGCGGCGGGCGTACATGCGTCATTTACCCTAACAAAGCTATTCAGTCAAACATGGCCGACGAAGAGATAGAATTCCTCTCACTGATCGGACTTATGTTAAGCATTTGGGTTGTCACGGTAACCGGTGTAGCGGTAAACCCCGGTAAAAAAGTTGATAATAATAATAACCGTCTTGTTTTTTAAAACATATATTATCTCGGTGGATTAGCGTGGCTGCGGTGTAGGCGCGGTGACCCTTACCAGCCACCGTATCATCTGCTGAAGTTGCCGGCGGTACATGCGCACTTTGTTGTTTACAACCAAAACTTTCTTGAAGCTAAAGCTGAAATAATGGCCAAAGGAGGAGACGGCAGCGCTCAGGAGGACATTTATTATCCCTCAAAGAAGACAAAGTGGGAAGTACGGGCATCTTTAGGATATTTGAAGAATGCCGAGGGACAGCTGATAGAAGACGGCTATCCTGTTTGCAGCACGTGCAGAAAAAGTGTCTGTGAAAGGCAGCAACGCTTCAAATCTCATGACACATCTGCGTGACCATCACCCACAACTCTACAGTCAACGCAAGGCAAGCTAACGTTAGCGCTTTAGCTAAAATGCGTGATCCGAGGATTTGGGTTGAGGGAGAATGCAACGAGTCGCTATATAAAGCAGCCGCAGCGCCGCTACCTGCATATAAACCGTGTCGCGGACACCGCCATGTTGAAATGACGCTATGCATTACGGGGCTCCCAGGGGCCGATAAGAGTTGGTCTCTCTCCGAGAATAATTATGAATTTAACAACGATTACTGCCTGATGACATTTTCCCACATCTGCAAAGCTCACTGGAAGGACACAAACCGAGGACGACATTTTCCTGATATAGGGTTTATTACTCAAGTAAGGGTAAAAAAGTATCTGATTAGAAGGCTACTTGAGTACTGAGTATCATCTGATCTAATATTTTTAAATGACAGACAGACAAAAAATAAGAAGTTATGGGCAAATATTGGTATTTTAAAGACTAAAGCGGAAAAATGTAAACAAATAAACAACATAATTACAAAATAACACATTTTAGGCAATATTTAGACACAAACTGAGGACAATATTTCCTGATATACAGGGTTTATGTAGTTGTCTGAAAATGTAACACGTTTAAAAACATACCGCGATAATACCGAAAACCGTGATCATTTTGGTCACAATAACCGTGAGGTTACATTTTCACACCGTGACGACCCTATTAAGCATAATTCTGCACACACGAAGATGCATAAGAGACCTGGATGATGACACTCAATGGTTAATAAAGGAATCACTGAAGCGGTGTGAAGCGCTCTGTCGCATGTCTAGACGGTACCGTAGGAGGCGAGCTGTCATGGTTCGCCGCATGCTACAGGAGCGAGCTATCTAGGTGCGCACAGCGTCCGCCGGTCCCCTCCTCCTCCCCCTCCTCCCTGTCCGGAACTCGATCTCACCAGTCTGAAGCTGCCTCCCAGTCTGTGACAAGTCTGGCCCTGTTACTAGGGGCTTCGTCCGGTTTAATTACGGAAAAGTTTATCCGGATGTTTGTGTTCAGACACAAAGGTCTTACGTACAGAGTCCCGAACATTTCCGTTTTTCATGGCCTGTCTGAAGGGGGCTTTAGTGACAGGGTGACGTAGATCTGTCAGGCTTTTCTAATCCTAGTTTCACCTTCTGCTTTCTAGCAGATGCTACTGCAGGAGATAGGTGTAGGAGACTATTCTCATGTTCAGCCTTTGTTAAACACTCAAGAGTGACCCGCTAGAATCAGAAATAATCATTAAAAATGGATTTTCAGAGTTCCACACCTCTAAAAACTGTCTCAACGTTAAACTACAGTCCTGAGATTAGGTCAACACCTCCGTCTCAGCTTCAACCGCTTCAGCTTAATCACAACGTGCATGTCTCCCAAACATCACCCGAGCCGAGGTCAGGAGTCTGCCTCCATATCACACACACACACACACACACACACACACACACACACACACACACACACACACACACACACACACACACACACACACACACACTGGTGAATAAACCACGGGAGGCTCGACTGAGCAGAGAGGAAGATTAAAGAGGTTCTGAATTAAAGATTGAGATCCCCCCCCCCCCCCCCAAACTTCTACAGGATGATGCAAAGAGAAGCAGAAGCAGAATAAAAGTGCTGCTCTCACTGTTTGAATCCCTCATGGTGTTTGTGCAGCAGCAGCAGCAGCGTGCTGGGAGCGTTCCTCTAAAAGCTCAGACCCGCTGTCCTCCAGGCTGTAGCTCCATCCCGACTGGGACAAAGGACGAGTCAGACGGAACAGGATTAAAGTCCTCAAGCTGAAGGAGGATTTTTGTCATCCAGCAGGTCTGCTGTAGAACCGAGCAGAAACGATACCCGTCTCAAAGATCAGGGTACCCTGTCTGCTCGTTTGGTGGTTGCCAGTAAAATTCCCAGATGATGTGCATTAGTTCTTCCTGCCACCTGAGCTCCAGTGGTTCTCTGGACCGATCCGGTCCTCAGTAAGACAGCATGACAAAGCCAAGGCTCTGCTGAAAGGATGGAAGGAGTCTTTATCTGTCTCTTCGTGTCTGGGGCTGCTGGCAGGTGTGACAGCGAGCAGCAGATTGTGTGACCGTCACCTGGATCACGGACATGTGATCAGGGAGGCTGGCACTAATCCTGGGGACTCCTCCGAGCCTAAAGCCGACATGTTACAACTCTGACGAAGACGTGTGTGGTTTATTATTGCACCAATAAACACTCCTCACCCGAGTGCTCCAGCTTCCTTGTTTGTTTTTTTCACGTTACAAACACCTTTCCCAAAAACACTGTTAGTTAGGGTGGGTTCTCTTTTACTGTTGGAAGGAAAGTTTAGCTAAAAATGTGGTTCTGAAACAACTATTGGTGTTAAGGTTCTTCCTGCTGATGGAGGCTAGGGTTCTCCCTGCTGGGGGGGGGGGGGGGGGGGGTCTACGATAAAGCCACTGAGCTGATTGTTGCAGCGTTATTAAAAATGAAAGATGTGAATTTCCAGCTGGAATCACACTGAATGACAAGCATTTCATAAGACGGGAGCTTGTGTGTCTGATGTTTTTATGCTGTTTATGACATGCTTTGCTTTGATGGTGTCCAAACTGTACTGAGCGAAGTCAGATGACTGCTGATTGGCTGGGGGTGGAGTCACTTGGTGCCTAAAGCCGGGCGTACACTGTGTGACTTTTTCACTCGCAGCGTTCAGCTTCAGCTCACACTGTACGACTTCCTCGCAGGGCAGAACTCACGAGTCATGTGCTCACACTGCACGACCCAGTTCTCGGATGCGACCTGACTGCTCACGCTGTACGTCTGGTAGCAACACGTCGGCCCTAAAAATATACTAAAAACAGCAGTTTTTACACAACATGTCAGACTTTTTTGTCTTGTTTTGCCTGTTGTCCTTCGGGAGTGCTGCAGGAGGACACACAGGGATTTATGGGGGTTGGATGAGGAAAACGAAATAAAGAAAGTAAATCTGTGTTTTGTGATCAGTTTAGTTTGACATGAACACGACAAACACGCTTTCTTGACAATCTTTGTGAGTAAAAAAACGTGTAGAAACAAAAACGACCAACGTGTGTTATTAGGGAAATAGCGAGCGAGCGGCGTTGATGCAGGATTGCGCATGCGCCGTGAGCGGTTCTGATACTTTTTGGGTCGCAGCACCGCTTCAACAGTGTGATACCCTCACGAGGGACGAGCAAAATATCAAACACGCCAGAAGTCCGTGCGACCTCACGGCTGCTGATCGGCAGCTGGTCACGTGGTGTTAATCGCCTCTCGTAACCCCCTGTACACGACGCTCGGCGCAAAACTCGCCCCGATGTCGTGGATTCTCGCACGAGTGGAAAATCGGCTCAAAAAAGTGAAAAAGTCGCACAGTACACGCCCGGCTTAAGAGTGTTCTGCTGACAGAGCAGAACGTTCCGTCCACCCAGCAGAGACTTTTCACAGAAAACTACCCAAACCGAGTCGGCACTGTAGGTGCTAGTGGAGAAGAAGCAGGTATCTTAACTCCCACTAAAGTCGTCTCACCATTTAGAAAAGATAAGAGGTGGAAAACTGAATTTTGCATCTCCAACTGGTCACCGCCAGCACCAACCCAACGAGATACCAGATTAAGGTTTAAGCCCCACAGTGCTCTTAATAACATCAAGGCTGATGCACACAAATTACACATAAACACTGTAACTGTGTGCTTCCCATGCTGCGACCAGGCCACGAGAAACTCGGCCCCCTGGGGACACGCAGATTAACACATGACAGAGCTCGTTAACCCTGGACAAAGAGAGATGCTAATCTGACACGGTCGGCCTCCACCATCCTTAAACAGTACAGAGACACATTGAGAGTGGCAGAAAAGGAAAACACGAGGGAACAAGGGAGGTATATGTAGCAGTAAGAGGCCTCGGCTTGTCCTAGAAACTAGACAATACTGTAGGGAGGCTGGGCTAGCGGTTCCACCGGCCCTCCAAACAATGAGCGTAGAGACAGAACCCCGACACGACTGTGAAGGCCCAACTAAAGCCTGGCTGACTGGCGTCGCCTGCAGCGGTGACCAGCAGAGCAGCGCTAAGCCCAACTCCCTGGATATCGATCGCTCAGGAGAAAGTAGCAGGCAGCTCCACAGATGGCCAGGGCATGCAAAGAGACAGCCAGAGGAAGTGCATTAGTCAGACAGGTTCCTCTAATGCTGTTATCCCGCTCCCCTGGGACAGAAAGGAGACGGCAAGGACAAGATTTTAGAACCAGACATAAAGGGGAGGGTGGGTCTAGAGGAACAAGCAGGAGAACGTTCAGAAAAAACACAGCAGGACAAACACGGAAGAGCGAGAACCCCGCAAAGAAACGGCGGCTAATTTGTAACTTGAAGAGCTGCTGGATCATCTCCATAATGGGCCGTCTGCCCATGAACAAGCTCCTCTCTGGGGGTAAATGAGATCAGGAAAGCCCTGGACCAGCTGGTGGCTTGGATCAATGACACCAGACAGAGCAGATACAGAGATGGAGGAGGCGGGTAGAACCGGAGCATCTGGGTCGGACAGCGCTCCTTTCGGACTGTGCACGTCGGTACGGACACCCGCTTGCAAAGTACGAGTGGAACAACTGAGTCTGTAAGAGGATTAGTGCTCCTGTTTGAAGTGGAACACGGCCCGATCCAGGTGGAACCTGATCTCTAGCAGGACAGCAGATAGGTCAGATGGTTGACCCGATCAACCGTAACAACTACATCACAAACTACCATCTGGACCAGGTTCTGATCGCCTCACAGACAGCAGGAACCAAGCATGATGTGGTCCGGCTGTAAAGTCCAGTCAGGCTGGAGACCAGATCAGCTGCAGGTCAGATGTTGAGCTTCCTGAAACCTGGGATGGCCCCAAAGCTCACCCCCGCCAAGACTGCAGCAGACAAAAAGAGCAAGCATGACCAACACATTTAGGCATGAAGCCTAGTGTGGCAAGGTGGAGAAACGAGGGCCCGGGCGGGATTCGACCCCCAGACTCCCGGGTGAGTCACGCGCCCTAACCGGTCAGCCAAAGGGACGTCCCCTTGGCCAAGTGGCCAGGGCGCATGATCAGTCGGGACGCTGTGAAAGGACGCTCACACTGCCACACTAGCAACGGCGCTGTGAGCCGTGTCCACTATCCGTCCTCCCACCAGGGGAATTCAGATTGTCCAAACAGAGCTAATTACTGCAGCTGCCAGCAAACAGGCTCAAAACTGCCCCACCAGTTGCCGACTGCACTCGCTGACAACTGTGACACCAGCGACCGCGGCTGCCACCGACACGGAGAGCGCGGACGACAGCAAAGACTATCTCTGCCTTATCTTTCCTGGGCAAATGCACTGTGGTGCACTGCAGCTTCCTTCAGGCTCCAATCAGCCAGACTACAGCAGGAAATGCAGCCAAGCATTAGGTTTCTGTTGGCGTTCAGATAATCTGAAAACAAGAAAACGATTGTTTTAGTGGATTATACGGAGGGCGGTGGTCATTTCTAATGATGTTTGAGAGTGTGAGGGCTGCAGGCTGAGAAAGGCCTGATGACCAGAGGCACAGCGCTGCCCTCGTCACCGCTCCGAAGTTCAGAGATGGAGGGGGATTTCATTGTGAGTCACACTCCCTCCAACACCAGTCCTCAGGCTAAGGGCAAGCTAGCACAAAGGTCTGTTAATGCAACACCCATCTCCCCTCTGAAGGCTGAAGCATCGGCCAGCTCGGAGCAAAGCGGCTCATTAAAATGTAAATATCCTTAAAAAGCCGGTCCATGGACTCCGACACCGTTTTACGGCGTGTTTGAAACCCACTCCTCCCCCTTTCCTCGTCTCACGTGGCACGTTAGGATGGAGATACTTACATGTTTAAATCTGTAGCGTCTTCGAAACAAGTGGCGCGTGAATCACTTGGCAAGTTACCTCTAAATTAATACATTCATCAGTGTCAAAGTTAAATGTCAGAATGACTCAAAACCAGCTAAACTTCAACAAAGCCGCACAACAACAGGGCTTTAGTTTTCATCTGTAAGGGGTGAAAACGATAAAAATGCATTCATGCATACATCTTTTAGTACTAGCATCTATCTTTATCAGGGCTTTCGTTTAGAAAAAACAGAAAGAGGCGACTCCACAACCAACAGACAACGTCCTGATAACAACATCAGCTCAGCCTGATAGAGCGGCTAGGTCAGGAGGCCATATTGACTCAGCTGGACTCCTAACCGTAACCCTAACCCATCCCATGAGCGCTTCCTGGGAGTTACAATCCATGTGGTGGCTCCTGAGGTGCAGACTACAGACACATGAACACGCCCACGGAGACAAGAGCGTGATTGCCTCTCGCCGGCGGGTGATAATTAACGCCCCACAGCAGAGTGAGGACTATGTCACTCGCTGAAAATGTTCTTCGTTCTGATTGCCCGAGGAAGCAAACATTCATCTCCTCAGAGAGACGACGCAAACCAGAACACCCCAGCAACACCCAGTCCAGGGCGAGGAGGAGGCTCCTCCAGTCGTCGTAGCCCAGTTCCTGCAGCCCCTCAGTGACAGGGATCAGCTTCGTTAATGAGCTGTGGGTTGTAATAAATCCTCTCTACTTCCTGAACACCTCACGGCAGCCATCTTTCAAACTTCCTCCTAATTACCTTCATTCAAACGGCGCGTGCCTCTAATGGCAGCTACATTTAATTTCACGCAGCTGCATTTTAGGCTGTTTGTCATCTCACTGCCTCATCGGTGAGTCAGCCATTAGCACGGGGGGAGGTAGCCCACGGCTTAGCCCACTTCTGACTTCGGAGTGTTGGACTGTCTCCAAACCCCGGTGGGGCCAGACCCTAAAAGCGCCTGAGGATGACATCATCGTCATGGTGGATCGCCATCCTTTATTGGCCAAGCCTGCCTCCACCGAGGTCACAACCCTTTAGATGAGTCGTGCTTCTCCTCAGGAACCCAGATTTTAGGTTTGTGAACAGTTCATTCCACATTTTGCACCAAGCGTCAGGAGCAGAACGCCGTCGCTCAATCAGGAAGGTCATTTGTCTGGATGTGCTCACAAGGAGGCAGCTCGGGATCCCCTCCAGCCATGAACCACAATAGCTGATCACTTTGGAGGATGCTGACATTAATCACCTCTGATTAAAGGAGGGCCAGCTGGGCCCTTAGAGACATTTCAGAGACTCCCTCCTGCATCTGAGGGCGGTGCTGGAAGTTTTGTTTCACCAGGTTCAAAATAAAAATCAAGACTGTGTCTAGCCCTCCTCCAGAGGCGGCAGAAATAAGTAATTCTCTGCTCTCATTACTTAAGCCCATCACAGAACAATGGGAGAGCGTGATGGAGGATGGAGGAGGGGAGGCAAGACGGGAAAAGAGAAAGTTAAAGGAGACAAGATGGCCCCACGAAGAGGGAAAACGCTCTCATCCTTTTAAATACGCACACACGAGATGGTTTTAACAGATTAGCAGGTCTGCGGAGCGGCTCCACGCAGGCTGCCACCGCCCCACCAACCCGCCTTCACCGGAACCGAAACACGGAGCGGCTCAGGGACAAAAAGATGGGATGACACCGAACCAGAACCTCGTTTTATTCAGATTTACAAATAAATGCTCCAAATTAGCGCCCGCTCTTCTTATAAGCTGTCAGTAAAATACTCAACGTCAGAAACAAAGACAGTCGTGTGTGTTAATCACTGACGTCACGTTAATAGTAAGAACCCGGTTTTTATTACAGTTTAATATTAGTTCCTGAGTACCGTTAGCATGCTGGCTAAAGCTAAAGCCGTCTTACCCGCTCAGTGCAGCGGAGAGCTAGCGAAGTCTACGCCCAGGGTCGGCTCGTCCGCCTCGTCTGGACTCTCCGGTCAGAAAAAGGAAAAAAAGTAGGTGTGGCGGTTAAAACGGAACCGGGCTTACGGGAGGAGAGCGTCGTGGTGATTCGAACCGAGTCGAAGGATTGTAAAGTTGCGGTTGTCGAGCTCCGTTTCTCAGCAGATATGAGATGCGCGCGCCCTGGCATGAAGAAAAGGAGGAGATTGACTTGACTCCACAGCAGTACCCTGAACGCGCCAGCGGCAGGCAGCCCTATGGGAGCTGCGTTCACGGACTGTCGGAACACTCAGTACCGTCGAGCCTCGTGCTTTGCACTGATTTTTAACACATCCAGACTTTTCCTTCCAACACAAGTCTTAGGTATATCAGCTGAATTTACCTTTCACTAACATTTATCTAATTTCTTAGTAATGACTAAGTTTCATGCTTCATTTGTTTCCATACCATCTTTATTTATAAAGCACATTTAAAAACAACATAATTAATCATAATAATAATAAAGCCCTTTATTGCTTCATTTATTTATAACATGACAGCTGACCAAAATGCTGTACACAGGGAAGCTCCATAGTAAAAGACTGAATACAACAAAGTGAGACAGAATCGGGTTAAAAGAATCACAACAATAATGGAATCGAAACAACAAAAAAACATAAGAAACCATATTATCTGGAACTAGTTTAGAAATAGTTTAGAATTATTTTGTTAATCTCTTCTTACTAAACTTTGAGAATAATTTAATCTAGATGCAATCCAATGATTGTGTCATTCTTTATACCTACAAGTAATCTGGGATTGACATGAATAAGCATTAGTTTTAATTCACCAGTTTGTATCAATGAACTTCATTCGCTCGTTCATTCGTTCGTTCATTCATTCATATTGTTTCTTATGACAACTTAATGACATAGTTACCACGCCTAATTCTACTGTCTTGGATTAAAGTGTGTTTGGTGTTAGCGTTATAAACTACTATCTCATCAATGGTGGATAGCTTTTTAAATAACCTCATTTGCCAAACAAACAGAGATGTGAAGTTTATGGAATAACATTTGCCTGAACAGATGTGAAACTATAGCCCTTTTTACAAGACACCCCGTGCCGGCAACTCAGCATAGTATTACTGCAACGGTGTGTCTTAAAAATGCGCCATACAGGTGTAACACCACATTCTACAACGCATCACACGTTGTGACTCTAGAGGGCGGTGTCGAATTCTGTTGCGTCCCCACATATTGGCGTTACAGAAGAAGATGCTACTTTACAACCATAAGCTACGTGAACTGACTTTGAGGAAACTGACCATGATGGATATTAAATCAAGTGTTTCATGTTTTTTGCAAACAAACGTGACATTAAATGCAGCAATAACTTTTAACAGGAAAAGTGTGCTAATGTTAAAGAGGGATTGCATTTAATGTCACGTTTGTCTGAAAAAAACAATAAACACTTTATTTAATGTTCATCCGCGACACAGCCCGTTTACCATCGACGTATAGCATCTTCTTCTTTTATGCCAATTTGGGGCGTACAGATGCAACAGAAGTCAACACTGCCCCCTAGAGTCACAACACATCAAGGGTCACAGAATTTGGTGCAACACTGGTATGGCGATGCGCAAATTTTGCTACATTTGTTCCGCCACGCTTGTTGCAGTAATTGTCAGTCTTGTGAACACTGATTGTGCCTTGGCGCAACAGAGGGAGGGGTCACGACGACATGAGGAGTTACCGCCAAGCTCCGACCGACAACTTTATTGAAAATTAAAGTAAACACGGCCGTTAGTTTTGCTTTTTGAACAAAATCTGCTGAGATGGCAAACTGGCGTGCTGCAACTCTCCAGGAGCTTCTCTCCATTAGAGCTGGAGCTCAGATTACCAGAGACAGGGACTCTGGAGGACAGACATGTTTAGGAGTGGCTGGTTAAACAACCTTGCAGTGCAGAGACAGACCCCATACCCCCTTTATACCACCATCCCCTAATCGCCACATTACCGCCACGGTCTGACCACTTATAAATGACCTAAGCCTCCCTGACGCCGCCACGGCGTTGCAGCAGATTGACGGCTTCTGATAAACTGAGTTTATTTAAATTAACAGCATAACACTTTGACTAGCTGTTAGCCCATCAATCACACAGGACATAAACTCTATTTCACCAGTGAGAGTCAGCTTAAGAAACTATCTAAATGTGAGATGGTACTTATTTAAATATCTTGTACATAAAATAATTAAAAAGTGCATAATTTCTGTAACTTATTTTCGTCAAGATAAAGTTTAATGGTAAAAAATGGTAAATGGCCTGTATTTGATATAGCGCCTTCTAGAGTCCTGGAACCCCCCAAGGTGCTTTACAACACAAACAGTCATTCACCCATTCACACACACGTGGTGATGAGCTACGATGTAGCCACAGCTGCCCTGGGGCGCACTGACAGAGGGGAGGCTGCCGAGCACTGGCGCCACCGGTCCCTCCGACCACCACCAGCAGGCAACGTGGGTTAAGTGTCTTGCCCAAGGACACAACGACAGTGACAGACTGAGCGGGGCTCGAACCTGCAACCTTCCGATTACGGGGCGAGCACTCAACTCCTGTGCCACCGTCGCCCAGGTTAGCCTAATTTAGCATAATGCTAGGTGATGTTAGCTTTGCTAAATCAGTCATTCCAGACTAAAATAAAACAAAAACACGTTTTTTTTTACTATTTTATTTCCACAAAGACTTTTTTATGAAAATTTAAAATCAAAACAACAGAAGTCATTTGAAAAAAGACCGGCAGTCTGATCTAAATTCATAGAAGAAAAATAGAAGTAAATCGTTCACAGCATGTTTTTAGTCTTTCTGTAACACACACACACACACACACACGCATAGTTGAGTCTATTATGCAACATGGACCATACCACGCTGCCTCATAGATGTGATGGAGCAGAAAAATCTAAATCTATTTAGTTCTAACGGGTAAACGTCTCAGTTATCTGCATAATTTTAATTAAGGTCACGTTTTTAATGTGTAGCACATATTCAGCATGTGGCCACACACCCTCACGCTGCAGGGAATGAAGGGGAAATATACTTGTTCTATCAGAACTATGATGTTTTTCTGAAATGTCCATCTTCCTTCAGGTTCTTGTTCACCCCTCAAAACGTGGAGTTCACTGCGAGTCCGTGAAGGGAGCATTCAGCAGACAGCGCGCCACGGCCAAATTGAAAAGGAGCCCTTCTTTCTCTGAAAGCAGCCAATCACGTCTCAGTTTGGGGGATTATTCAAATCAAAGATGATGTCACCTCTTGCAAGTCACCCTACTCTCTAGTCCGAGTTTCTCCCAGTTGTCGGTTGCCCTCCCCCCCAGGCACCCACAGCCCTTTCTCTCAACTGTTCAAACTCTTTTCTTCCATTCACCATGGCTGACTGCACACACACACACACACACACACACACACACACACACACACACACACACACACACACACACACACACACACACACACACACACACACACACACACACACACACACACACACACACACACACACACACACACACACACACACACACATGCATCAAGTTGCCTGCATTGTCCCTTTTCAGCGTTACTGTTGCATCAGGACTTTGGAATTTCTAGTTTTTTTCCAAACTTGTTGATTGTACCATGAAGATTATTTTTAATCCTTCATTATCTAAAAAACAAACAAACAGATATTCCTACAAATTATTCAGCTTTCATATCTTAAAAGTCAAATTCCAACGAGGCCAGATTGAATTGTGCGCCTGCTCGTCTGAGACGGTGAATCTAAGATTTGGAATAACAGCTTCCATCCACTCGGAGACAGAAATGAGCAGCATGGATTTTATTTAGGCAACGTGTTTTCACCCAGCGGTAATTAGCTGGCAAAGGGCGTCGCTTCATCTCTCACAGATCTTTTGTTTCTGCACGCTGCGCTCCTCTCCAGAGCAGAGACAGTCTGGGTGGGCACGCCGCCCGTCTGCTGCTCTGCAGGCTCAGCTCCCAGCAGCCGCCTGCCGCTGTCCAACGTGAGCCAGGCTTTTGTGTGCTGCTCTGTTCTGGACGAGCGTCCTTTCATGTCAAACCCTGTTGTGCACTCTTGGTTTTTCACTAGCAGGAAGATTAGATAGTGAGGCTCTTTGTTTGTATTCAGGGTGGAAAGGTATTGCACAAATGTGAAAACCCAGCCTCTCCTGTTGGTTTCCAGAGCAACAGGATGCCTTTTGCGTTCCCCTGACTGACAGATGAACCTGACGATTGTTTACAGGAATGCACCTTTAGTGAACCGCCTTTCCCTGCCGTTCGTTTAGCCGGAGTACGGCGAAATGTTTCTTTTTATTTCACACTTATGATGTTTTAGGCCAGGGACAGGGTTAGGATAACATGAGTACATACAAAATGTATATTGATTAAATTAATAAAAAGAAAAAATAGGATCGGGGTAGGGAACCTGACCTAATCCACCAGAATCCTGAATTGAGGAGCGCCACAGGGCTGTGTGCTCAGCTCAGACCTCTTTACCATCTGTACCCATAACTGCATCAGCAGCCACCCCTTCAAATCTGTGACTTCTCTGGGACTCTTCAGGGCCAAGAATCAGACCTACCTCAGACAGGAGGTCCGACAACAGGCTGAGTGGTGTTTGGAAACCAGGTTCAGACCACACAGGCCCCATTCCTCACTAGAGGTGGACGCCAGGTTCAGACCACACAGGCCCCATTCTTCACTAGAGGTGGACGCCAGGGCACCTACATGATCGGAGATTCTGAACACCTGAAGCTTGGTGAGGAGAGCACAGCTGAGTATCTTCGTTTCTGACAGCATGAAGGAGAGTAAAAGATCTCAAAAGCAACATGCTACTTCCATTTCTAAAGAAATCAAATGAAATGAAGATTACCAACATTGCCAGCACCCAGACCTGATGATCACTACCAGACCTGATCACTACCAGACCTGATGATCACTACAAGACCTGATGATCACTACCAGACCTGATCACTACCAGACCTGATGATCACTACCAGACCTGATCACTACCAGACCTGATCACTACCAGACCTGATGATCACTACAAGACCTGATGATCACTACCAGACCTGATCCCTACCAGACCTGATGATCACTACCAGACCTGATGATCACTACCAGACCTGATGATCACTACCAGACCTGATGATCACTACCAGACCTGATGACTACCAGACCTGATGATCACTACCAGACCTGATGATCACTACCAGACCTGATCACTACCAGACCTGATCACTACCAGACCTGATGATCACTACAAGACCTGATGATCACTACCAGACCTGATCCCTACCAGACCTGATGATCACTACCAGACCTGATCCCTACCAGACCTGATGATCACTACCAGACCTGATGATCACTACCAGACCTGATGACTACCAGACCTGATCACTACCAGACCTGATGATCACTACCAGACCTGATCACTACCAGACCTGATGATCACTACCAGACCTGATGATCACTACCAGACCTGATGATCACTACCAGACCTGATGACTACCAGACCTGATGATCACTACCAGACCTGATGATCACTACCAGACCTGATGATCACTACCAGACCTGATCACTACCAGACCTGATCACTACCAGACCTGATCACTACCAGACCTGATGATCACTACAAGACCTGATGATCACTACCAGACCTGATCCCTACCAGACCTGATGATCACTACCAGACCTGATCCCTACCAGACCTGATGATCACTACCAGACCTGATGATCACTACCAGACCTGATGACTACCAGACCTGATGACTACCAGACCTGATCACTACCAGACCTGATGATCACTACCAGACCTGATGATCACTACCAGACCTGATGACTACCAGACCTGATGACTACCAGACCTGATCACTACCAGACCTGATGATCACTACCAGACCTGATCACTACCAGACCTGATGATCACTACCAGACCTGATGATCACTACCAGACCTGATCACTACCAGACCTGATGATCACTACCAGACCTGATGATCACTACCAGACCTGATCACTACCAGACCTGATGATCACTACCAGACCTGATGATCACTACCAGACCTGATCACTACCAGACCTGATGATCACTACCAGACCTGATGATCACTACCAGACCTGATGATCACTACCAGACCTGATGATCACTACCAGACCTGATGATCACTACCAGACCTGATGATCACTACCAGACCTGATTATCACTACCAGACCTGATGAGCCCTACCAGACCTGATGATCACTACCAGACCTGATGATCACTACCAGACCTGATGAGCCCTACCAGACCTGATGATCACTACCAGACCTGATCCCTACCAGACCTGATGATCACTACCAGACCTGATCACTACCAGACCTGATGATCACTACCAGACCTGATGATCACTACCAGACCTGATGATCACTACCAGACCTGATGATCACTACCAGACCTGATGACTACCAGACCTGATGACTACCAGACCTGATCACTACCAGACCTGATGATCACTACCAGACCTGATGATCACTACCAGACCTGATGACTACCAGACCTGATGATCACTACCAGACCTGATGATCACTACCAGACCTGATGATCACTACCAGACCTGATGACTACCAGACCTGATGATCACTACCAGACCTGATGATCACTACCAGACCTGATGATCACTACCAGACCTGATGATCACTACCAGACCTGATTATCACTACCAGACCTGATGAGCCCTACCAGACCTGATGATCACTACCAGACCTGATGATCACTACCAGACCTGATGATCACTACCAGCCCTGATCACTACCAGACCTGATCACTACCAGACCTGATGATCACTACCAGACCTGATCACTACCAGACCTGATCACTACCAGACCTGATGATCACTACCAGACCTGATCACTACCAGACCTGATGATCACTACCAGACCTGATGATCACTACCAGACCTGATCACTACCAGACCTGATGATCACTACCAGACCTGATGATCACTACCAGACCTGATGATCACTACCAGACCTGATGAGCACTACCAGACCTGATGATCACTACCAGACCTGATGATCACTACCAGACCTGATGATCACTACCAGACCTGATGATCACTACCAGACCTGATGACTACCAGACCTGATGATCACTACCAGACCTGATCACTACCATACCTGATGATCACTACCAGACCTGATGATCACTACCAGACCTGATGATCACTACCAGACCTGATGATCGCTACCAGACCTGATGATCACTACCAGACCTGATGATCACTACCAGACCTGATCACTACCAGACCTGATGATCACTACCAGACCTGATGACTACCAGACCTGATCACTACCAGACCTGATGACTACCAGACCTGATCACTACCAGACCTGATGATCCCTACCAGACCTGATGATCACTACCAGACCTGATGATCACTACCAGACCTGATGATCACTACCAGACCTGATGAGCACTACCAGACCTGATGAGCACTATCAGACCTGATCACTACCAGACCTGATGATCACTACCAGACCTGATCACTACCAGACCTGATGACTACCAGACCTGATCACTACCAGACCTGATCACTACCAGACCTGATGATCACTACCAGACCTGATGATCACTATCAGACCTGATGATCACTATCAGACCTGATCACTACCAGACCTGATGATCACTATCAGACCTGATCACTACCAGACCTGATGATCACTACCAGACCTGATGACTATCAGACCTGATCACTACCAGACCTGATCACTACCAGACCTGATGACTACCAGACCTGATGATCACTACCAGACCTGATGAGCACTACCAGACCTGATGATCACTACCAGACCTGATGATCACTATCAGACCTGATCACTACCAAACCTGATGATCACTACCAGACCTGATGACTACCAGACCTGATGATCACTACCAGACCTGATGACTACCAGACCTGATCACTACCAGACCTGATGATCACTACCAGACCTGATGATCACTACCAGACCTGATGATCACTATCAGACCTGATCACTACCAAACCTGATGATCACTACCAGACCTGATGACTACCAGACCGGATCACTACCAGACCTGATGACTACCAGACCTGATGATCACTACCAGCCCTAATGATCACTACCAGACCTGATGAGCACTACCAGACCTGATGATCACTACCAGACCTGATGATCACTACCAGACCTGATGATCACTACCAGACCTGATGATCACTATCAGACCAGATCACTACCAGACCTGATGACTACCAGACCTGATGATCACTACCAGACCTGATGAGCACTACCAGACCTGATGATCACTACCAGACCTGATGATCACTACCAGACCTGATGAGCACTACCAGACCTGATGATCACTACCAGACCTGATGAGCACTACCAGACCTGATGATCACTACCAGACCTGATGAGCACTACCAGACCTGATGATCACTACCAGACCTGATCACTACCAGACCTGATGATCACTACCAGACCTGATGATCACTACCAGACCTGATGATCACTATCAGACCTGATCACTACCAAACCTGATGATCACTACCAGACCTGATGACTACCAGACCTGATCACTACCAGACCTGATGATCACTACCAGACCTGATGATCACTACCAGACCTGATGAGCACTACCAGACCTGATGATCACTACCAGACCTGATGATCACTACCAGACCTGATGATCACTACCAGACCTGATGATCACTATCAGACCTGATCACTACCAGACCTGATGACTACCAGACCTGATGATCACTACCAGACCTGATGAGCACTACCAGACCTGATGATCACTACCAGACCTGATGATCACTACCAGACCTGATGAGCACTACCAGACCTGATGATCACTACCAGACCTGATGATCACTACCAGACCTGATCACTACCAGACCTGATAATTACTAGAGGACCTGTAGAATTAAGAATCATTTAACTAGAATCTGTCTGACCAGAGCAACAGCTAAAGACCTGCCGGGCGGCCAAAGGTCCAACAATCATCTTCAACCTTAAAGAGATTATTGATTGTTTTCTGATCTGACTACAGAAATTACAAAAAAAGCAGAAAACAGAAGAAATCTGTAAGGGTCAGATAGTTCTTCACTGTACAGGCCACTGTGTGTGTGTGTGTGTGTGTGTGTGTGAAAGGCACTGAGATCAGGAAGACGGTGTGAGTCGGGGTGTGCAATGCCTCCTGACTTGAAGGTGATGGACGTGTTGGCATGGTCAGCCGGGTGTAACAAAGAGAGGAAGGTGTTATTTGGGGGGGTGGGGGGGTAGCGCCAGCAGAGACAGGAAGGGGCAGGGCGTTGTACTCCGGAACATAACTCCTGTTATTTATCTCATTGTTTTTTTCTGCACAGCTCGCAGTCCAGCAGGAGCTGCCATAGCACCGCTGCTCAGGCCACCCTGAGGCCCGGCCTCCTGTTTGGAGTCATTCAGGAGCTCTTACACAACACATTAGTTATTTAACCAGCACCACGCGCACGCACACGCACTCTTCTTGTGTTACATTTAATTCTAGAATGCAGGAGTCAGATTGCACACACACACACACGAGTCTAAATCTCAGAGACACACACCAGTCACATCAGACACCTTGTTTACCCTGACTCACAAGTGGCTTCCAGAGGCATGGGTGTGAGCTGCTCGTCACTAGTGGCTCCAGTATCATGATATGAGAAGTGTGTGATGGCTGCTGCAGCTGTCTGAACCCAGCATGGACTCCCTGAAGAACGCAGCCAGCATGCAGGATGCTTCAACAGCGGCTGAAGAAGGCAGCAAGCACCTCCTCCGTGTTGGACCAGAACCACACACAGACATGGATCAGATTTAATCTTTCAGGAGAATTATCACCCTTCAAAGTGCTCTGACTCCCTGTGCCGGGCTGGTTCTTTACTGTTTAATTAGCCTGAAACCCGATGAGATCCAGGGCGGGTCAGCCAGTTCACCTCTCTCTCTGAGTGCTACCTGTCAGCTCTGATGGATCCTTCTGTAAATGATGCATCAGGTACCAGACGCATTGGTCAGTGACACCACACCCCAACATGAGTGCACGTGTCTGCCTTCACCTTTATGTGACCCTCCGTTAGTGTTCATAAGCACGAGTCTGCATCCTGTGTGTGTGTGGTTTGGATGATGGTGGTGGACTCAGCACGGTTCCACCTGCTCTAACAGACCTTTTATCTCTACTTCCGGTCACTGATTTCTTTGGGGCAGCAGAGGGCTCGCTCCCGCCCTCTAGTGGCGGCTGCTGGGAATTAAAGGCACCAAATAACTCATAATAAGAAACCTCATCACCACTTTATACTGTTCACTCGGATGGAGACCTTCCTTGCAGGTTCTGGTCCTCAGATGTTCTGGTCCACCTTGACACGGCAGCATCAGATCTATCCATGATGAGAAGCTCCTGCTCCACCACATCCCACAGGTTCTGGACTAGACTGAGATCTGGTGACTGTGGAAGTTGTTGGGGTCCAGTGAACTCATGATCACGTTGTAGAAACCAGTTTCTTTGTGTTCCTGCTGGAAGTAGCATCAGAATATGGGTCCTTGTGGTCTAAGGGATGGACTTGGTCAGCAGCAGTACCCAGATAGGTAAACCAGGCTCAGGTGGGACTGAGGGGTCCACAGGACAAGAACATCCCTCCACCATTACACCACCAGCTGCATTGATACAATCCAGGATCCATGTTTACATTTTGGTGACACCACATTCTGTTCTGACGGCTCAAGTTTGGACTCATCGGACCAGGAAAAGGGTTTTCCAGACTCTTCTGGTCCGGTTCCGCTGATCCTGTGGGAATTTTAGCTTCAGGTTCCTGTTAGCTGGCAGGAGAAACACCTGGTGTGGTCTTCTGCTGCTAGCGCCCATCTGAAGGAGCTGGTGCGGTTCTGCTGAGGAACCAAAGCTGATCTGAGCTGCTGTTCCAGTCTGACCTTTGACCCTAGATGGTTATGGGTTCAAAGTCTAGTTATCCGACCTGTTTGGCAGCAGCAACGGTGTCACGTTTAAAGTCTCCTTTCTGACGCTGTTTAAACTTCAGCGGGACATCTATAGATGAAAAATGCAGCTTTGTGATTGGCTGATCAGATATTTGTAACTTAATAAATACATAAGTAATAAAGTCTTGTGTAGATTGTCGTCATAATTACCTGGAAACAGAATAAGTTGTGATTTTTTTAACTAAACTGAACATAAACAGAATTACAGAAACACAATCCCAGTTTAAGTGTTCTTCCAGTTTATTTCTCTGAACTCAACAATTAAAGCAGCTGTTTCTCGTTGATCTGTTAAGTGTTTTCTAAATGAGGTAAAATGATGACAAAGTACCAACAAACACAACAAGCAGTATCTGTTACCCTCACATCAAACCACCATCGAGTTTTCCCTTTAAGCTCCAACATCAGGAGATCCTCCTCCCCAGTCCAGTCCAACCAGAGAGAGCTTCACAGCAACGCTTAAATAAGAAACTGCAAGAAGAAAGCACATTTCTACCATTTCAGCTGGTAAACACTGATGTATGAAATAAAACCGTTTGTAATCACATTATTATCTCCTTGGTTTCAGGAAACGACCACACTCAGAAGTGAGTCCTTAGACGCGAACAACCACCCGCCGTGACCTTGAGACGACTCTGGACTGACCTGGTTGCACTGCGGTTTTTCTACAAACTTCGGTACCTTGGGCTCACCCGAGGAAAAGGGCACGTAGACACGACGCGATGATGCTGTTTTATAAACCATCACTCCTAGTTTATAGCAGACCAAATCCAACCCCACTCAGAACTCGGTTTCTTCAGACACGAGAGTTCTGAAACATCACATCACACACTCACCACGTATCATTGTTTCCTAGCCGTCATGTCTTATATTATAAATAAATTTCTTACTTTTTATAAACTTGGCTTGTCTGAATTAACACGAAGTGTACTTACGACCCCTGAATAAACAAAGAATCCTAATTCTTCTGGTTAAACCATTTGAGACCAATCAGGTTGGATTTTGGAGGTTCGAAACTCGGCTGAGTCGCGTGTTCGCCCCGTGCATGCGTGGGTTTCCCCCACAGATCACAACATATGCTCTATAGGTTATACATTGTAGTCACTTTGGATAAAAGCGTCTGCTAAATAAATAAATAAATAAACATTTCCATATTTATATGGAAATTCACATCTTATTGGTCAAATGTAGTTTAGTATATTGAGCTTAAAAATCACTACCAGACACACACACGTACACCAACACTACAGCTTCATTTAACTCTGCTAAAATGATGAATTTGGCCAAAATGTAAGACAAGAACATGAAAATTTATCAAGTTTAAGAGCAAAAATTAAAAAAAAAGAACAAAAAACAGGAGCGAAGCTAGGCAGTACGATAGCAAGTTAACTCTAAAAGTCAAAAGCAAATGTTCCATCTGGTGTAGCAGTAGCCTAAACTAGCCTAGCTAACGTTGGATACCGAATCCTGATGTTTTTGTTTTTTTATGTTGTTTGTTCGAATAAAAACGACATAAATCTAACCACAGGACTAGCTACAGGAACTCACATTCAGGTGTTTATTACAATTATTTCTATTTCATTTAGAAATGAAAACGGCATTATAACACAATCCTGGCATTTTAGCAAGTTTTATGTTTGTATCGTGAAATGATTCAGTTTACATGTTTTAAAAACGAGCAACAGCGAGCTAATGCTAATGAGCTAGCTAGCTTAAGCTTTAGAAACATGAAATGATCTTAAAAATACATTAAATTAGATATAATCAAAAAAATCTGAGATGATTCCATCTAAAGACAAACACTGGATTATTGGGACCTTATTAGTAATATTTTCAGTTTTACGTTATAAAGTTTGGAATGAATAACAAAATAAAAGAATTTTTTTTTAGCTTTTTTGTTGAACTTCAAAAGTTTAAATCCTGTTTTTAACTATGAAACATTTTAATTGTGCAAATAATAAATTAGTTGTTAAAGATTACACACGTTTAACTGAACATATAAAACGTTAGCAGCGGTGCACATAGACGAAAGCGGAGAAGCACGACGACAGAGGCATGGCGGTCCTTGAGCCGCGATGTCTGTGCAGAGAAGGTGATTTAGGCAGAAACTTGGGTTTGGGTTAGGGTTGACTCTAAACTCATGAATGTTTACCAGCGTCGAGTCACGAGTCGCCTGAGCACCGACGATCTGAGCGCGCGACATTAAACGATTCATTAAAGCTGAGGCAGCTGGTTGGGCCTGTCTGAGCGGTGAAACCTCCTGCTCCAGCAGTCAGGTCGCTCTGAGCGCTCATCGTCCCGCTCAGCGTCTGCAGAAGGGCGTGCGCTTTTAGTCAGCCGCCGCTCGACTGGAAACGTCTTTCTTTGAAGCTAAAGAATAAAAAAGTCAGCACGTCTCTCTGAATCCATTGTGCCCTCCTCATCCTCAGTCGCAGCAGCAGAAGAAGGAGCACGACGACCCCTCGGGTCCGCGGAACTTTCCGGAGCTGGGCGTGTCCGTGCACTGAGCGATGAACAGGTGCAGGTCGGTGACGCGCGCCTGCTCCTGTGTTTGAGCCTGTTGGAACAAAGGTGAGGACTTTCAAAATAAAAGGAGAAAAGCAGTTGAGTTATAAACTTACTTTGAAGGTAAGCACTGCCGAGCCTCTGGCCCTGTTGGGTTCAGAACCAAGGAAACTGGACTTCCTCGAGGACAGTTTAGGTCTCGTCTGAGACGCTATCTCACTTCAAACCGAAGACCTTCATTTATGTCAGCTAGCTCACAAACCCAACCTCCCGAGGGTCGTCCGGGTCTTGGTTGACTTGCTCTCCACGCAGGAAGCAGAGGCTAAGACGAGGACCAAGACAACGCAGGCCGTGACGACCTGGCATCACCACAGCTCTCACTACGGTTTAAACGCTCGTTAAGCCATGTTTGTCTGTTCGAAGTCCAACTGGTTTCTGAACCCAGCAGGACCACGGCCTGGGTGACCGCTAAGCTTCGCCGAGTGGCGACCGTACCATGATGGTGTCGTAGGCTCCAGTGATGAGCGCGATGAAGAGGGACAGCACCATGTAGATGAAGAGGGAGATGAAGGTGTACAGGTAGACCTGGCTGAAGGTCCACACCAGGGTGTTGGTATGCTCCATCTCAGCGAACGTAACAAACATGTCGTCCCCGTTGATCAGAGAAAACAGGCACTCGGACACCATGGACAGGGAGCGAAACTGCAACACCAGGACACACTTCCTACGTGACTCCGGCTGTTTTCTCCTCTAGCCAAGAGCTTCATGATAACGAAGCCGTACTGAAACGTGTGTCTCACCTACGTGGCGCCATTCAGACCGTGTGTTCCGTACCTTTGTGTGACAGGGGCCCAACACAATCCAGCCGCAGAAGCAGTACCCAAAATAAATGGCCGCCGCACAGCAGCAGAACCGGATAACGTTTGGAAAAGCGGCTCTCAGAGTCACAATCAGGATCTAAACCAAACAGAGAAGATACCTCCGGCATGGTGGAACACTGACACACACACACAGGATGTGATTATGAAGTATCTGAAGCTTCACTCACATTGTATTTCTGAAAGAAACTGAGGTAGCGGATGACTCCCACCCACACCAGCAGAGTGGAGGTTCCCAGCAGGATCCCACACAGGTCATACGAGGACAACGTCTTCATCATGGAGGAGACACAGTGATGACCATGAGTTAAAAAACATCATCGCATCAACGGAAGGAAAAATCCTTCCAAACAGCAGCATGTACAGCAACAGCCAACGAGGACTGAACACGGACCCCTGGGGAACACCACGGATGATTGGTGCTGAGCAACAGGAGAATTACTCAGCAGGCAAATCTACAAGAAGTAAAACTGCAGAGAAAAACGAGTCAACATGTAAAGAAGACTATTAAAACTCAGACTGGAACGTTATAAATCCCATGAAAGAGTCTAAAGTTGAATAAAAACAACGGTTTCTCTCCCACACGGTGAAGAGCTGAATGCTACCTTGGACTCGATCCCGATTTTGATGAAGCTGCCGATGATGGTGAACAAGTCGCTGACGATGAGCAGGATGTACCAGCCGTTAATGAACTCCATCCTGTCCCCCCAGCTCGCCCGGCGGTCAAGTTTGTGCTTGAAAAACCAAACGTACTCCTGATGGAGGAGACGAGGAAAGACGAACGTTTCTCGTTTAAAAAAGGACAGTCAACAGAAATCTCTAATAAAACACAAACGCTGTTTAAAGCAACAAAAACCTACAAATCAGCTTCACTTTTGTGTGGAGAACCGATAAACACGGTGTCGAAGGAAAGGCTTCCTTACGTTCTGCAGCATGATTCCTCTGAGGATGGAGCGGCCGCAGAGCAGCAGCGACAGGAGGCACACGAACGACACCAGAACGTCGAAGAACTCCAACGCGTAGCTCTCCGCTGACAGACGAGAACAGACGTGATCAAATCAAAAACAACACAACGGTCCAGGACTTGATCAGGACTGGGTTTCACCGGTCGGGCCCGGCCTTAGACACGGTGGGGAGTTCAGACATCAGAGGAGACACGAGGAGCCGCTGCGCCTCCACGTGGAGGTGTTTCAGGCGTGTCCTACTGGCAGAAGGCCCCGGGTCGACCCGGGACGTGTCGGAGGGATTACACCTCCTCTACGTTGGTCGGGGAGACCCGGGGAGGAGCTGGTGGAGGTTGCTGGGGAGATGGCGTGTTGGCCGGCCCCCGTGACCCGCATAAGCAAACGAAAATATTTTCATCAAATACAAAAAAAATTCTGGCGAGATTTAAAATCTCTGTAGCGACTAATCGGACCACGCCGTAGGGGAGTCCACACATTTAGTGCCTCGCTTCAGTATTTTGTGGATTAAGCACCACGGTGAAAGTGCGCCGCGGCGACATTCCCCACAACCCTTTAGACCGAGGACCGACCCGTGGCTCACCGTGTCCCGACACCGTCGGGTCTTTACACTCTTTGATGGAGGCCCGGTTCTGCAGGCTGATCTTTACCATGCCGCTGTGTGCCCTGTTGTCCATGACGATCTGACAACACAAACAAGGAGATGCAGGAGGCGGAGTTTAACACTGGTGTATTTGATACATTACCTTTCTGACGTGACCAGATCAGGTCACACGCTGCTGTGAACTCTTGTTCGTTAGTAAAAACCGTCGTTTACGATCCACCTGACTCTGCTGCCGCCGGCAGAAAAAGAACATCTGATCCTTTAAACTTGGATTAGATCGTTTCTAACATGAAAATCTGACGCACGGATGGTTGCTGGAGTCCAGAGAGAAGCTCAAACTCGGACCTCTAAACATTCAAATGTGTCTGGACTCCACATGTCCCGTGTCCTTTAAGCCGTTTTGACAGAAATAACTAATCAAATGCCTCCACGGGTAAAAGCTTAGACTTCCTCTTGTCTATCATTTCTTCTAGTTTATGGAGCCTGCCTTTATTAATGTAGCGTGGAGATGTCCAAGGCTGTGATGTCAGAGGTCACCAGACAGCCTGCTTCATCTGTGTGCTTTCACCTGGAGACACAGGCTGTCTGTGACCTTGCACCTGAACATATCTGCTGCTCATCCAAGGTGTCATGCAGGAGACGAGAGTCTGACTCCATTCAGTCTACAGGGTTCAGTCATATTCGGTGTTTTCTACAATGAGTGTTCTTTCTAAAGTGATTTAATAATCGATTAATTATCAGCGGCATTCACATGATAATACCAGTATATTAAAGGGACTTTACGGTGTTTTGAGTTTTTATGCTCGCGATTGCCCCCTCAGGCCAAAAGCGTAACGGCAGCTTCAATAGTAGGCTCGTGCACGAGGCGCGCATGCTGTACGTGCACACTCCTTAACGAAAATAACAGCTGAGACAGTCCCGTGTGTGTGTGTGTGTGTGCGTGCGTGCGTGCGTGCGTGTGTGTGTGTGTCCCGGAGGACAGAGGACAGAACGTGCAGCTAATTAACTAAATAATGTGGTTCTGTAGCTTTCTCTTCAGCACAGCCGACAAAGGTGTATGATGGGTCAGTCCTCCTGCATGCTCAGATCATTCCCTTCCCTTGCTTGAAAACTTGTTCCAAAATGAAAGTTGAACCCACATCTTTTTTATCTGTGAATTCAATGCCGTTCGGCGAGTCTCAAATAAAAATTTGGGCGTCTTACTGTAAAAAATAAACTTAATCTATGTTCACATCCAGAATCAAACCCAGGACTTCTGCATGAGAGTCCGACATCTTACTAGACGAGCTATAACACCAGTGACGTCCTCTGTATCTATAACATTTATATCCTTGATGACAGCTGAAACAACGTTCAAAGAACGGTTGGGAGTGAAAATGGCTATTTTGTTGCTAATTAGCAGGAAATATCTAGAAGAAAGTTCTACAGAAAGTAGCTAAGGGTCCTCAGAAATGTAGCTAGCTTTGTCACTAGGCGTTAGGAACAGCGACAAAGTGGCACTGCCTCTCTCTCTGCTGCTAAAGCTACGGATAGCAAATGCTACGGGCGATGCCTGAGCGTGAACGCGCATGAAGCAGCCTGCTCGACCCGAGCATCTCTCTTTTTCTGTGATTTTACAGAAAAACAGGCAATCCCAGTAAAAATGCCAGGGCTCATTCTACAGGACCAGGGCATTGCAGGAGAATGTATGAAGAAGATATTATTTCTATACATGTTCTGGCTGTCACACTTCCATAATGCCCCTTTAACAAATGAATGCTGAATGAAATGAGATCTCTAAGCTTCACAGAAAGGGGCGTGGCTGAGGGTCGTGGTACACAGACTCCTCACATCTGGTTGGTCAAAGTCTAAAAACAACCATTTCATAAAAGTGAATGACTTCCTACTTCCCCCAGCTCAGCCAGAGCTCACAGCTCACGCTAAATAACCGTCCTGCGGCGAATCAAATAACTTCAGCAGCACATGAACCGTCCTTCTGACGCCTGACTGCACATCTTTGTGACCGTTTGTCTGTGAAAGGGTTAGGGTTATCTGAAGGAGAAGCTTGGCTAAAGTGACTACATATTAAAGTTTTTAACTCTGACATCGCTGAAATCCTGCAGAGCTAAAGTGCTCCGGCTTCAAACGAGACTCACGGTGATGGCGAACGTGTAGCAGTCTGGGATCTCGTTGTTGATTATGGTCTGGATGTTGATGGCCTTCAGCTGGAAGTTGACTGTGACGTTAATCAGCCTGTAGGGGAAATTTAAACACCACATGAAATCTTTAGAGGAGAATAAAAGTTTAGAGTCAAAAAGACAAAAAAGCCTCTGACTTGTGAAACTGGAGGGTGAAATTCTTGTAGTCGCCGCTTCCTGGAGTAGAAATGAGACTCGGTGGATCGATCCCGATGCAGTCTGGAGGACAGAATCAGAAAATAACTCAAAGGAAGTGAAATCTGGTGCGTGAGGAAGTGGCGTTTCAGATCACAACCACTTCCTCCGAGCACCTAAACATCCCACGCTCGGAGCAGAGCAGGCCCCACAAACGGGCCTCGTCTGCTGAATCAGCAGCCGGTTCCCAGCAGACACAATTCAAGCCTTTAAAACCCGCCAGCAGCGTCCGTGGAGAGAGAAAGGTGCTGCTACCCGTAACGACGTGCGGGTCGATGTCAAACGTGTCGTTGACCGGGTCAATGGAGCCCCTCTTGTAGAACCTCTGGCAGAGGGACAGAGCGCTCCCGTTGACACCCACGCCCATCACGAAGGCGTAGCGGCCCAGGGAGATCCGAGGCAGAGCCATGTACTGAGGAGAGAGAGACGGGTTTAGCGTCTGTAGAACTCAGGTCTTCTGTGGCAGCCATCTTGAGAGTTTATCAGGTGTAGAGGAAAACACTCAAGAGTTTTTATGATACACACTCCATTAGGTCCATCAGCCAATCAGACCGCAGCAACACAATGCATTCATTTATCCAGACACGCTAAAGTTCAAAGTGAGCATCAGAACAGAGGAGAACCGGTACCAGACGGGCTTCTACCAAGGTCTGCAGAAGCACACCAGCTGCTCCAGATGGACTCCAGCAGCGGAGGACCACACCAGGTGTCTCACCTGTCAGCTAACAACAGGAAGGTGAGGCTACAACTCCCACAGGATCAGCAGAACGGGACCAGGAGAGACCGGGAAAACCTTTCTGGTCTGATGAGTCTGGATCTCAGGTCAGAATTTGGTGTCACCAACATGAAAGCAAGGATCCATCCTGGATCGTATCGACGCGTCGGTCTGCTGCTGCTGCTGGTGGTGCTGGTGGTGGTGGGGGTTAGAACCCCTCAGTCCCACCTGAGCCTGGTTTAAACCCCACAGCTTACCTGATTCTCGTTGCTGACCACGTCTAGCCCTTTATGATCACACAG
The DNA here is from genome assembly GCF_043380555.1 of Nothobranchius furzeri. Taxonomy (NCBI): domain Eukaryota; kingdom Metazoa; phylum Chordata; class Actinopteri; order Cyprinodontiformes; family Nothobranchiidae; genus Nothobranchius; species Nothobranchius furzeri. The sequence goes on from NC_091752.1 coordinate 70,717,674, forward strand.
ACCCGTCGTCTGGTGCTTCTCCCAGCAGGATCTTACACCATGTCACAAAGCTCAGACCATCTCTAACTGGTTTCTAGAACCACGAGTTCAGAGGACTCTAACATCATCCAGAGTCACCAGATCTCAGAATTAAGGTGGTCCTGAAGGCAATAAGGGCGCCTGCTACTGGTGGACCTAATAAAGTGGCCAGAGTGTATCTGGATAAAAACAAAAGCCCTGATTCAAGCCTCTAAAGGACCCGGTGCTGCTAACCCAAACCTTCTGCTACCTGCTCGATGGCAAAGTAAATGCGGCTGTAGAGCTCGGCCTGCGTGTGGACAGCCTGAGGAGCGTTGTCCTGGTAACCCTTCAGGAACAGGTGCTTAAACGCTGCTGTGTTCTCCTCCCTGAACGTCACCACCATCTGGTTGCTCAGCCCAAACTGCACCAGCTGGGAGGCAGAAACCAAAACAAACGACTCAGCTGCAGAAACTCTGCTGTGGCTCGTGGAGATGATGGAGGAACGGCTGAGCTCACCTGCACGGTGACGATGATGATTTTGAGAAGCTGCAGACCCAGTTTGAAAGGTTTGCGCCCCTTTGCATGATATTTGTCACAAGGACTCATGAAGAAGTACTTAAGTTTCCTCCTCAGGGCCTCCTCCTCGTCCTCTTCCTTCAGCTGCTGATGGAGCCCGGAGCCCGACAGACCAGTGGGACGAGGGCCCCCCTCTCCGAGCACATCCCGGGACCCATAGCCGGATACGGAGGACAGAAGCCTGTCTTTCTCTGAGACACACAAAGAAATTCACTTTAGATTTTAATCATTATTAATGTTGGTACTGCAGCCCGGCATGGACAACATGTCTCAGTCGGACCGGGGGAACGGTGGGGGCAGGGTATCCGCAGGTTTAAGGGAGCCACTTTGACCAAATTTAAGCTATTTTTTAAAATAAAGTTTAAGCTATAATTTCCAGCTATTGCCTGAAACCGATGCTAACCACGTTGCGAACGTGGGATTAGCCATCCAGTTACCATTAAACCTGCACTTCCCCATGGCGCAAGCTCCCACTAGCTTAACCAGCTAATGTGCTCATCTAAAAATAGCCCCCTTTCACAACCAACTGAATGTATACGGTTCCACTTACGGCAACATCGTACACAAAAAACGCTGAACGCTAACTAGGAATTCACGAAAATTTTATAGAAATAAAAGAATCTTGTTTATTGGGTCTTTGGTCATTTAAGGCCTTTGGAAACTGTATTGAAGGATTATTTGTCATTTTTAAGGCCTTAAATTTGGAAAAGCTCATTTAGGACTTTTTAAGACTTTTTAAAGAGCAAGTCACCTCTGCCAGATTCTTCCTCAACTCCCACTTCCTGTTTGAAAAATGCAACAAATGCTGTTGCCTAGCAGACCGAGAGGGCGGAGCCTCTAACAAATTACACACACACACGACATTGTGACATCATAATGTACCATCTAACATCATAGTGTACCTCTTAGCCAATAGCAATGGCAGATTTAAATTCAAATGCAGTGCTGAGTTTTTGCGTGACGACGGTGCATCGCTGACAGTTTTGGGCAGAATATTTAAAATTTAACTAAGATGCACTAAAATGCCGAATTATTGACTACATGTGTCTACAGCACAATTGGACACTCATTTATATAGTTTATCAGCCAAAAAATGGTGATTTGGAGTGACTTGCTCTTTAAGGACCCACGGACACCCTGGGCGGGGGTCGGACAAAATGCAAATTAAAGTAATTTTACCTTTGAGACTTTTTAGGAAACATAGTGGTAAAAATGAGATCTCTAGAAAATTCCAGATACAGAAACTTTGTACTTAGGTACAGTACCATTCCATCACTGGTTCACAAGAGTAAACTTCACCAGCAGCTGGTTCGCCCAGGGTTCAGCTAAAACAACCATGCTTACTTCACTGCTATGGAGGCTGGAGCTGGTTTAAGAAGGCACCAATAGCCTTGATCTCGGCTGAACTCCGACTAGCCGTTAGCTCATCAATCGGTCAGATTTAACAACAGCTTCTCCAAACTGAACCTGTCCAGGAGGCGAGAAAACTACCTCAGATGGAACCAATTCAATAAAGAAATAACCCCCTTTGACATAATACTATCTCACTGAGGACTTATTTCAGCACCTTACCGAAGTGACTGAACTGAGCGACATTATTCAGGTAGAAGGGTGATCAGATCATGATGTTGACGTAGAAAATGAGATTTATAGCTTCCCAGTAACAAAATCAGCGGTGAGGTGAAAACAGATGCCTTAAAATAATTCAGATAGTTATTATTATCTTGTAATAATCCGTGATTAAGTCAAGAGAAAAATCAATAACTTTAAATCGGCGTGGTCTCCCTTTAGTTGGCATGTAAACCTGCATAAACCAGCTGATAGCGGCTAGCATAGCGGCTAGCAGGAGGAATCTCCGCGGAGCATTTCTGCGCCACAAAAACCAGCGAAGAAGAAGTCAGACGAACCCGAGGCTGAGGAGGAGAACGCTGACGTCGCCATGGTGTCTCAGGTGGAGAGGAGGACATTACCAACAGGAAACCAGAACAGCGAGGTTTATCTGAGTAAAAGGTGGAGATCAAAGGATGCTCGCTCTCGCAGCAACGGCAACAAGAAGGTAAACATCGATCGCTCGCAGCTTCCTCGCTCCCACGTGACACCGATCACGTGACAGAGCTGCTCCCGTTGTTCCCCTCTCAAGAAAACAATCACGAGGCGCTTCACAAGAACACAAAGAAAAAGATTTTTTTAATTATTTAAAAATATAAAAATGAAAAATTGTGAAAAAATAGTAGGAAACGGAAAGAGGATGAAAGAGGGAAATCGTGATTGAATGACCGAGTATGTCTTCTGATCTGAACCCAATCCAACTCCTGTGGGCTATTCTGAAGCAGCAAGTAGAGCATCACTCTCCATCCAGCATCCAGGCTCTAAAACAGGTTATTCTTGAAGAATGGAAAAAGATAGATGTTGTAATCTGTCGCCACCTTGTTTATTCCATGGTTATAGACTTGGTGCTGTCCCTGAAAACCACAGTAGTCATACAAAATACTAGATGTGGTAGTTTTTGTTATGGGGTGTATTAATTCTTGCCTCAACCGGCTTTAGTAAAACTGAAGATTTTGTGAAATAAGTTATATAATTTCATGTTATGGAGTTAAATACGTGTTCAATAAAACCCAGCTTTGCGAACATTCTGGAAAGTGTTCCCTTGTTCATTGAGCTACTGATTAAAGAGACAGTGTGTATTCTTCTTGTCGATGGGGGCAGTAGATACCTAAATCATTGCAATGACCAGTATTTTTGTGTTGTAGTGAGACCTTACCAACAGATGCCCATTAGGGTCAAAAAGCCCTGGGGAGTGCAAAATTTAGCAAACTAACAAGCACATCAGACTCCCTTTCGTCAGTGGCTACAGGTGAGGAGGTAAATGTGTAAAACAACATTTAAGAATGACAAACGTTTTGTAACCGTTTGTTACAAATCAGTAAATGTATTTTGTCCTCATGGGCTCCTGTAGAAAGAAACATGGCGCCACCCAGAGACTTACCAATGCCAAGGAACCTTGCCTTGATGTCTTTGCCCTGCCCTGGTTGCCTTAGGAGATACGTCATCGGGAGCCGCCAAGACCAGAGGCGTGTCCAGGGAGTGGCCTGGGGTGGCACATGCCACCCTTGGAATCTGATTGGCCACCCCAGGTGCCACCACACTAATTTACCTTTAAATAGGCTTTTCATTGTCCACAAAAGGCTTGGGGGTAAAACAAAAAAAGCATAACCATTGATGCCACCCATGCACAAAGTTGTGCCTCACCTGGGCCACCCCATTTTAAAAGATCTGGACACGCCACTGGCCAAGATGTGTTGCAATGTTCATGTTCTACCGAGGCGTGTGTTCTCCATTTGTTAGCCGTTTAGCTAGCTGAGCGAGGATACACGGGAGGTGTCTTGTAGCCTAGCCTTGGTCAAAAATTACCCACAATAGAGCTCCGGACCCCACGTGACTCTCAGTTAGTGGACGCCATTTTGGCATGCAAAAAAGGTAAACAAACACGGATGTAACCATGAACATGAACGGGATCCGCTTGGATTTTACTTCGTCGGAGTTTACTTCACACTTTAAAACAGAAGAAATCGTTTTATATAGTCAGAAATTAAATAGACTAAACATCTCCGACCCTTACTGTGCCCCTGGGATACTTTTTAAAAACGCCAGAAGATGTCTGAGCGGACTTCTTACCGGCACAACACCGGACCTGGCCGGGGAAACCCCTTGGGATTCCCCCGGCCGGAGGAGCTGGGGAGAAGGTCTGGGACTCTCGACTCTACTGCCCGCTCCGACAGCTTCTGGCGTCGGAGCGGGCTTCTTACCGGCACAACACCGGACCTGACCGGGGAACCCCTTGGGATTTACCCGGAGGAGCTGGCTCCGGCGGCTGGGGAGAGGGATGTCACGCTACTGCCCCCGCAACCCGACTCCGGATACGCGGATGAAAATGGATGGATGGACGGACAAATAACAGATTTACATGTAAGTAGTCTCGGTGAGACAGATAATAGCAATCCAAAGTGCTTTTTATGTGTGATCTGACAATTGATCAACCATTGCTTAAAAATTAAATACAGCTTAGCCGGTTAATTGCTGTCATCATAAAACACGTAAACGGCAGCACGCAGAACTCACAAGGCAACGTTTTACTTGTTGCTGTGAGTAATAAGACAGAAAAAGCCCCGCCAAAATAAGTTTAGGAAGCCCACTAAGAATCGTAATAAAAGCATTTAAAATAAATACCATACACAGTTGAGGAAACGTTGGTTTAAGTACCTGATATGAAGCGGTCGCTGCATAAGCGAAATCCTTTACTCTCGGGATCCCACAGCTTCATTTTAACCCGGTCACTAGCGCGTTTTATTACAATGATCCAACGTTTGCGGCGCTCCGGATCTTGGGGAATCCTGTAGATGGCTCGTTCCTTATGTCGTCCGCGTCTGTTCTGCATCCTGGGGCACAACAGGAATCTACCATATTTGCCGTTTGATTGAGTTTTCTGACAATAACCATACCATACCATACCATTTTATTTATAAAGCGCATTCAACATGGCATTACAACCAGACAAGGCGCTGTACATTAAAAGATTACAGTTAAATTAACACGTTCAGAATGACATTTAAAGCATAGTTTATAAGAAAAAATGAAAACAAGAAAATACTCGAACTAACAGTCGTAAAACACTAAAAACGCAAAGGAATGTGAAACAACAGATAAAAACATATGAAAGAACCACAGTAATACAGATGTTAATTATTGTGCATTCTATTGTAGAAAGAATGCAGATGTCGAAAGTGGTCCATGATTATGTATTATATGCAAGGTTGAAGTAGTGAGTTTTCATGCGAGATTTAAAAATGCTAATTGTTGGTGCTTGCCTCACTAGTAGTGGTAATGCATTCCACAGCTTGGGAGCACAGACAGAGAAAGCCCTTTCTCCACGGCTTTTCAGACGTGCGTTTGGAAGAGCTAGGAGGAGCTTATCCTCAGACCTGAGAGCACGAGGCGGATTGTAGTAATGGACGAGTTGACACAGATATGGAGGAATAACAAATAGTCCAGCTGCCGGCTTCTGCCTGCCAATATGGCGCCGTTTCGATTTGAACTGTTGCATGCCGGGAGAAGTGACGTCAACTCCCGGAGCTCTATACACCACAGTATTTTCAAAAAGACGGCGGATCAGAAGCCAGCAGCTACTTCGGGACAAATTTCAAGATTAAAAGTAAGTCATCTAGTTAAAATTTTTTTTTTAATCCAAAGAAATTATCTATTGTTGGTTAGTTGCTTAGTAGTTGCAGCTTCGGTGGCTAGCGGGTAGTAACTCACTTATATTTTTAATTTAATAAACATATACACAATTTAAAAAGTAAAAGCCTTGTTATGTATTTATGTTGAAACTAATACATATAAAATATAACGTCTCCTGTGTCACGTGACGTTACGTGACCGCCGTGGAAGTCACGTGATGCAAGTCTGTTCCAGTTAACCGTTTTCTTTGACCAAGGAAGGAGTGTGTCTTTGGTACGTTCTGTGTTTGGCTTCAACGCAGCTGACGCGTCAGCTCTGAGGATGTTTTGCAGTCGGCAAACAAAACTGTCAGCAAGGTAAAGAGAAACCTTTCCTGTGTTTTCAAAAGAACCAAAAATGGAAGGACTATGTCCTCGTAAGCAAGGCGCCTTGCCTCGCAAGACATCGACTCACTAGGCCAGGCACCTTGACACTGAGAAACACCCTTAGACCCGCTCCCATGTATTTTAGACCTGATTTTTATGGTCATATGTTCTGAAGCCTCCAATATTTTTTAACAACTGGGCGTCATTTCATTCATTTTCAACAACATTTTGATGGATATGTCAAGAAATGAATGGTAAAAACTACACATTATCCCTTTACATTCCTTGTCAGAATCTTCAAATAACCACCAGACACTGGTTCACAATAGCAATTCTTTATTAACACTCACAAATACCTGTCACGTTGCGAGTTAGGAGGAGGTTAGGACCCAAGATGCAGAAACACCAGACGACACAAGGCAGGAGGGGTTTATAAAGTAAAATCCCTTTTATTTGGATGAGGAACAAAAAAAAATCCAAAGGGCAGGAAGCCAAAACCTTATTACTAAACTCAGACCAAAAACCAAAAGCTCACTTACTGAGCAGAGACCTAGAGACCTAGAGACGAGAGACGAGAGACGAGAGACTAGAGACTAGAGACAAAACAACGCTGACACAAGACAATGGACCGACCAAAAATTGAGACACAGACAGGGTTTTATACACTGGGGAGGATGAGAGGGAGATGACCTGCAGGTGTGTGGGGAGAGAGACCAGGTGAACTGGGTTACTAATCAGGGAGGAAAACTAACATGACCCAAGAATAAAACCTAAAGACAAGAAGAGCAGGAAACATAACTTAGTAATCTACGGGGGGAGAAAAACCTCAAACACTGATGGGAAAAACACACTAGAGAGACTAATAATACGAACAGCTGTAGCTAAAGGAGAATGACCTAAGAGAAAAACCTAAAGACCAGAGGGGCAGAAAACATAGCTAATATTCTAAGGGGAGGGGGGGGGAGGGGGAAGGGGGGGGAGCTGAAACTAGAGGAAAACACTACAGAAAGAAGAACTACAGGGGCGTGACTAAAGGGGGCCACGGGAGCACAGGAACTGGGAGAGGGATATCTGAGGAGGGAAACCTAGAGGGCTGAAGATCTGGGGGAAAATGGAGAACATCAGGAGACACATGAGGAAGACGCAGAACAAGGACACATGAGGGCGCTAGAAGACACAAAACGAGAACCTAGAGAGGGATGGAGAACACAAGGAGACACACGAGGGGAGACGCAGACTCAGACCATGACAATACCCTGCAGCAACAAGCACCAATAAAACTATCCCTCCCTGCTAACAACACCCCCCATATAAAACAAGCAGCACACTTAGCTTTACAGTCCGCTCGACCCCCTCCCGGGGTCAAAGCTCCAGCGCCGTCCAACGCCCCGGGATCTAACGTCGTTGGCGGCGGTTGAATCCTCCGGCCTGGTGACCACCGGTCGGTAAGCCCTGGCTGACTACAGGAGGCGGCTGACCTCCCCTCCTCCCACAGGAACGCCTCACCTCTCGCTGGCTGCCTTCGTCGCCGGCAGCCCTAAACAGCTGTGATCGACACCCACCCCCCGTCACCAGGGCTCCGCGTCCGCTCACGCAGTCCGACTGTTCTCCCAACCACGAGCCCTCTCCTCCCCGGTCTCTTCAGCTCTTCCCGTGTCCTCATCAGTGCAGTAATTCCTCACACCTGGCCCCCGTAGGTTAACTCCGCCCTCTTCACACCACAGCACTTTTTAAAAGTGGGTGTACCCTTTTATGCTGAGCACTGTACAATAAGCCTCCCAACAACCTCATTGATGCTGCTTCACAACACCTGTCTAAGCTTCACTCAGACTAGCCGTTGACTCATCAGTCCTCTGAAACGTGATCCATTTCCACAAACTATCCACACAACAGGACGTCATTATTCGTAACATTTACACAGAAACGTGCTACGAAATTCCCCCAAAGCTCAGGTCATAGTTAATGGGTAAGATTTCACTGCGATCAGAAATCACAAATTAGGTCAAAATGAATAAAATCAACTTTAATTCATCGAATAATTGTGTGATGTTTTATAGGGAAGTCCAATATCGGCATTAAAATGTAGCATCGGAGGTGACTGGAATCTGCTTTTTCCCTTTTAACGACACATCCTTTACGTAGCACGCACACGTTATACGTCAAACTCTTCCGCTACTTCGTCTCACCTTCAAAATGTCAAAATATGACGGATCTGAGGTCAAGTTTTTGTTTTGAAATAGAAATGCAGCTGTGTTGTTATTAAGAGTTGAAATGTAAAATAAAACTAGTTTAAGAGGTAAAACCGGAGCGAGATCATCCACAGGAACAAAAATGTGACTTTTTTGTGTTCAGTTCAGAACTGCTACCAGTTTATGGATCTACCACCAGATCCTGCTGCTCTAGTCCCAGATGGATCAGGAACCTGGACCTGTCCCAGACTAGAACAGACTTGTTAGACCTGATCATCAGCGCGACGTCTTTGTGCCGGTGGGCGGTGACCTTGGCGGGGAAACCGCCGTGAGGATGGCCTCCATGATGGCGGCACAGTTTAAGCTGCTGCTCTCTTGGGTCCTCGTGCTCAGACAGGCTCTCACGGTGCTCCGGTTTTTCCGGTGACCACCCGTCTGGGTTTTGCTTTTGTATTCTGTTCTTTTTGGTTCCTCCAATAGAAATTCCTCATTGCAAGTTTCAGAAATCACCTGACCTCTGCTCTCTGCAGCCCAGAACCCTCAGCGGTGGATTTTCCACATCACCCAGACTAGTTCGCCCACTTCCTGTTTCGGCTGCAAGCTGCCAGGAACCAAAGTTGCGGCCATGATTTCATGTCAACCCAAACGTGTTACACGTTTATATCTGGACGCCTCGCTCGTGTGCAGATATATTTCTGCCCCAGCCACCGGGACTCACGTGATTCACTGTTTTGGGACTTCCTCAGTTTTGCAGACACACTCTGCTTTTTGCGTTCACGGACAAGAACGTGTGTTGCTTCAGAGAGGAATGCTGTTGGTTTGCACAGCAATGACCAGTTTGTTGCCAGTGTTCCCATTAGGTCGGTTTCACAAACGACGGCACCAATGGGACAAACGTGCTGACTGAGATTAATTACAGGAATCACAAATTTTCTGAAAATGTCCAAATCACGTAGAGACCTTGGAGGACAACGTCCAGATGCCAGGGTCCCACAGTGGATGGTCACATGCAGGCGTAGCCGAGCTGCTGTGTGCTCTCAGCTGTTGCACAACGCTCCACACACTCGCGGCAGGTCTTCTATAAATGAGCGTGAGACAACAACATGTGCACATTTGAAGGCTGAAGTTCACCGTCAGGATGGATGGAGGCTTCTGGAAGGGGACGCTGGTGCTGTTGGTCTGCACCTACACTGCTGAAGGTACCCTCATCTGTTTTGTCACATGCATCATCATCATCATCATCATCATATATTTTGGTGATTTTTACAAACTGAGCCAACATTTTCAACACTAAAACTTTTGTCTTTATGGGTGTTGTGGTTTATGCTAATGTTTAATGCTAACCCGAACTCATCAGAGGGTCTTTAACTGACAGTTTGTGCAATGGGAGCATGAATCTTGTGGATACTTTTAGAAGGAGACGTAGCTTTTGTCTCTCAGCAGCATCCCGACTGCTCTTAAACATTTTAGTTTAATGAAAATATCCATAAAATGCTCCTGATTCTGGGTTAGGGGTGCAGCTGCTTCAGTCTCCCTGCAGTGGGCTAACCGTTAGCTACTACAGCAGCTAGGATGGCACCTTTCAAGATCACCAAACAGATGATAAAAACAAGATTTAATAATATCAAAGCGTTCTCAGTAACAGCATATGAACCTACGAGCAGGCCCAGTGAGCACTTTCTACAGAGAGAGAGAGCAACAGGTGGTTTTAGTCTGGATTAAGTCTGACTGTCTTATGTTTAGGGGGAGGGAGCTCCATAGTCTAGGCTCCGAGCCGTGAAGACTGCACCCGTGGTACTGAGCTGTGTTATTGTCACTAAGGTCTGCTGATCACCAGGGGCGGATTTAGCAATTTGGGGGCCCAAGGTGAACACAGACATGAGCCCCCTTACGCAAAATTTTCAACAATCTTATTTTTAACTGGATTTGCGAAACTCTCCCCTCTTCTGACATGAATTATTTTCACTTTTTATTAGTCCTCCTCTTTATTCCGGTCTTTCTCTCCCTTTGAGTGCTCTCTTCTTCCTGTCAGTGCTCCCGTGCTTTTGCCTTTCTTTTTTCTTCTTCTATTTTCCATTTTGGTCCATGTTTTCCTCCCTTTAAACGTTTTCCATTGCCTTTCCTTTTTTGCTTCCTTTGATGTTTACATAGAAAAACGACGTCACTTTTGGAAGTGAAGATAAAAGCTTTTTCGAAACAAAGCTGCTTCTTTCTCTCATTGGAACCGCGAGGATAACTCCATTTCATGCTTCATGTTTTCACTACCGCTTCGAGTTTTTACGAACGCTCCCGCCTCTCTTCTTCTTCTTCTTCTTATTTGTGGTCTTACGGCACTTGGCAAACAACAAATTGGTGCATTACTGCCACCAGCTGGATTGGACTGGAATGACTACCAATCACTTCCTGTTTGTGCATCGGCATCTTAAAGGAATGGTCCATTGTGGCATTAACAGAGGGGTGCCAGCAGTCAGGGCTAGGGGGCCCAGGGGGCCGCCGACCTATGCCCAATGGTAAAACCGCCACTGCCGATCACCTACTCCTCTGTGTGCCTAAAAGGAGCTCTAAAGCTCGGGGCGGCGTGCTTTCACCTACGCTGCTGTCAGACGGTGGAATACACTCCCTCCTTCCCAGGTGCAGTTCAACTCCAGCCTAAAGACCCATCTCTTCCATCTAGCTTTTGGCCAATGTGTGTTCTTGTGCAGCATTTTAGTTATTTATGGTCTTATTCTGGATCTTATTGGTTTTTCTGACAGTTAAACCTGCACCCTCTGTGTGAAGGTAAGGTTTTACCCTGTGCAGCACTTTGGTCAGCTGACACGCAGCTTTTAACCCTCCCACTGTCTGTATGGGTGTGACCCCACGAGGAAAGTTGACCAATGCAAAAGTTGACACAGGAGGAGAGAAATGAATGAACCAGGATTTCAGCGTTGGACAGGGGTGGACTGGGACCAAAAATCGGCCCGGGCATTTTTATGGACTGTTGGCCCTCAGAGCGGGGGGTGGGGTAGGGTGGGGTGGGGGTGTTGTTGCAGTTTACTCTGTCTCTGTTTACTGCCATTCAGTTTAAGGAAATGTTTACACTTGTGTTCATTTGTAAGGTTCCTTTTGTTTATTTCTTGCCTCTAGCCTCACTTTCCCTCCACATGGACGACTTCATTAAGGCTGTGAAGCGGGTGGAGGCTCAGGACCCCGGATCGAAGCCGGTAGCTGTGCTGAAACGGCTACGCAGAGCCGCCGGCCTCAACGACGCGTTCATTCAACACTTCCTCTCTGACGCCGCCACCAGTGGTCCTGAACTGGAAGCTAACCTCTCAGCTTACGTTCACAAGGCTGTGCATCACAGCGTGCAGGAAGACGCCAGAGAAGAAGGAGTGGTTCTGACTTCTGATGGTACCACTGTTGCCCTCAGGCCACTCCTCCTGGGTCTTGAAGCTGGGTTCCTGTCCAAGACTCGAGGACAAGCCAGAGGCCTCTACCACCTGACTCTGGCCAAAGACCTGGGCCTTTCCTTAAGGCGGCGCTCCAACAGACAGCACTTTGATGCCGATGGCTGCTGGGACAACCTAACCTCTCCTCGGGTGTTCACCCTCTCAGCCAAACCATCGCTGCTAACTACAGCTCTGGTTAACGGAGGCATGGATGGTGTGGTACTGGGGATGGAGGTGTCTGGCAAAGCAAGACAACATCTCAAGCTCAGCAGTCTGCTGACGGAGTACTACAACCACCAGCTGAACAGCGAGGGACTGGACAGCGCCCCTCGTCTCATCAGCCGACGACGCAGGGAGAACTTTAAAGGCCTCACTCTTCCTCCAGCGCTGGCCAGATGGGTGGTGAAGTCCGTTGAGTTGGAGCAGCAACTAGGAGGAAACCCGTCAGGCGAGACAAAGAAGCAGCTCAGAGCGCTGGTGCGGAACAGACTGAAGGCGTTTTTCCACACGGTCACTGGTAAGCACAACCCAAAGAGGAACGTTCGTGCTCCAGGAATATCTGGTGACATGCAATACTTCACCGTGTTTTTAGGCTGCCCTCCCATCATCCCTCGGTGTATGTGGGGTGCAGAGCCGTACAGAGGAACGCCCACTCGCCTGACTCTGCCGCTGTCCTTCATGTACATCCATCACACCCACTCCCCGAGCGAGCCTTGCCTGACGTTCCAGCAGTGTTCTGCAGACATGCGCTCCATGCAGCGCTTCCACCAGGAAGACAGAGGCTGGGACGACATCGGGTACAGGTAAGAGCAGCTCCAGCCCTCTTATACCTGCCAAGAGCTTCTGAAAGAGTCCTGAAGACTTTGTGCTTTTGAAGCTTCGTCGCCGGCTCTGACGGGTACATCTACGAAGGCCGAGGGTGGCACTGGCAAGGAGCCCACACCCTGGGACACAACTCCAAAGGTTACGGCGTTTCCTTCATCGGGGACTACACCGCTCGTCTGCCATCTCAGCACGCCATGAGGCTGGTGAGAGACCAGCTGGCGGCCTGCGCTGTAGGTGGTGGTCGACTGGCGTCCTCCTTCACTGTGCAGGGACACAGACAGGTGGTGAGCACATCCTGTCCTGGAGACACCTTCTACGAGGAGATCAGAGGCTGGGAACGCTTTGGGGTATGTAGGAATACTGGGATTCCAGCTGGAATTGTAGAGAAAAAATAGGTTAACGGAAAAACGCTGAAATATTGTTGCATATTGAGAACACGTCAGCTTCTAGAAGAAATCTAGATCAGGCTTTTTACTCGAGGCTCCTGGGAACTCAGCCGTCTGTGTTTAGGAAACAGTAAAAGTTACTTTTTTACTCTAAAAACGAGTTCAGTGGAAAAGCATCCGGAGTCGGACAAAAACACAAATTTATCACGTGAATAATTTGCTGTTTTCTGCTTGTGTTCATAAATGTCTCACCTTTCTTTCCTCATAACTGTGTCTACACCTGCTGCAAAAATGCTGAATTCATGCTTCTTTTCTTCTTTAGGAAGTGAAGAAATGAAAAGCTTCTACCCGACGAGGAGAACAGCTGGTTAAACATTTCAAATAAAACCTCTGAGGCCTGTTTTCTGCAGATTCATGATCTCGTGTGACAAACAGAGTCGACTGAACCCTGAGCGTAAAGGTGCAGGTGAGCCGTAGCTGGTCCATCACCGATGGGTCCAAACACGCGCTCATTCCGGCTGGAGACATCTTTTAACTCAGTCATTTTTCTATTTGAGCTGGAAAAGTTTGACGTGGCTTGAGTCATCGTGCATGTGAGGAGCTGGCGTGTGCTCCTCATACACGTGTTTCTGTTACGGCCCCAACAGGAGGTGTTTAAAATGTGCAGGAGGGGTAACGTAGGAAACATGATGGTGAACTTAAATTTGTTTAAATGTCAGAAGGTTTAAAGGCAAGCGTGCAAACAGATGGTAAGCTTTGTTAAAACGATGCCGAACAAGACAACTCGTCAACAATTAAAACTCCCGTTTAAAACTTAATTCCATTTTTGGTTCTTTTTTAAACACAGACAAGGTTTCTCTTTACCTTGCTGACGGTTTTGTTTGCGGCTGCAAACATCTTCAGAGCTGATGGGGGTGAAAAAAGATGGCGGCCGGCGTGAGCGGCAGCTTTTTAGCAGGCTCGGTTAACTTGATGTTTTTTTAGCCAAACTTTGAACTTTTAGAGGTAGCAGCGCTAACGATCTTGTTCATCAACCCATACTTACCATATCTGGGTCCTTTTCTGCTTTTTTGCTCCTCCGTCATACCCGACGGCCTTTTCAGACATGTGCTAATAAGCTAGCATGATGGACCACGACTACAACCTAAGTGCCCTGCGTGAAGCCTGTGATGAAGACGTCGTAGAAGATATTGAAGCTTCAGAACCTAACTTAAAAGACCAAAAGGTAAACTGGGACCACATTCCTGTTAGGAACAAAAAGGCGAAGAAAATGAAGGTGCAGGAGTTAGCGGAGAGCAGAGAGGAAGATGTCCCGTCGGAGTTACGTGCTCTAAATCAGAAGATAGATGAACAAACTGAACTTTCGACCAGCTTTGACAAGCGCATTGAGGCTAACAAAGAGGCAGCATCCATTAACCGGAAAGATATATCTGAGCTACAGTCAAAGATAAATACTTTTCAAAAGGAAAATGCCGCACTCAGAAGTGCACGTGAAGACCATGCCCACTATAAAAGAAGATAGAATCATAGGCTACTTGGTCTACCTGAGAAGGAAGAGGAGAAAATGCGAGACGTCGTCATCGGGATCCTAACGAGGATCATCCCTGTCTCCGTCGATCAGCTGAGAGATACCGTGGATGCGGTCCACAGGCTGGGTTTTAAACCCTGTGTGGTGACCAGCAACCCCCCAAGAGCTGTTGTTATACAGTCCGCACTGAGAAACATCCGGGATGAGGGGTGGAAGAAATCCTAGGACGCCCGGGTATGCAAGGAGGTGCACATCAGCTTCAAGGAGGACTTCTCCAAAGAAGACAGACTCGCTCGGGCATGGACGTAATTTTCACTTTAGAAGTTGGGGGGGGGGGGGATCTTTACAGTATGCTCTAATGGGAAACAGGCTTCAAAACAAATGGTTGTTTTCCGCTTGGTCCTAGAGCTCAACCAGTGTCAGTTTAACATAACGTAATGTTGTTTTTGGATGGTAAAAAGTGCAGGGGTCAAAACTTGATTTTGGAAAAAGTGGGGGGGACATGTCCCCCCTGTCCCCCCCAAAATTACGTCCATGCGCTCAGGCCAAACTTTGGCCGTTGGTTCAACAAGCTAGGAAGAATGGAAAGAGGGCCTACCTGAAAGAAGGACACGCACTCATCGAGAACAAAAGGGTGGATCCTAACCGAGTTATCCTTTCCCGATGCTTTTCATAAGGTACGCTTTTCATTTTAGGGCTGTTACTTAGTTTTCCTTGACAGTAACGATGCTTGTTCCTGCACATCTTTTATTTCCTTTGTGTATTAAGTGGACCGCTTTAATTTTATGTTATCTTTGTTGTCTCTAAATGTTCGAGGTCTGAAGGACAATATTAAACGGAAAGCAAATTTTCTTTGTTGCAAAGAACAAATGGCGATCTGTTTTCTACAAGAAACACACTCAGCACAGGGCGATTGAACTTTTTGGAAGCATCAGTTTATTTCAGTCATGGGACTTCTCATTCTGCAGGCACCATGATATTGTTCAAGAGGTTTCTTGAGACCATCTTGGATCACAAAAGTGGGTCATGGCAGTCGTAAATGTAGAGGATGTCCGCTTAATTCTGGTATGTATATGTGGCTTCAACAGCAAAACACAGAACAAACAATTTTATCTGGGCTTAATAAATCTAATAGATGGATGGAAGATTTAACCTAACTCCAATGACTATGATGACCGCCTCCCCTCTAGAGGGCGCCAAAGCATCTTTAATGAAACCTTCCTTCACCCAACTTCTAATACTGGACTGTCTGACTGCTGGCGTGTGAGATACCCATGAATTAGGCAATATACTTGGTTTAATGCAGCAAATTACGGTCAATGCTCTAGACTTGATTTTTGGTTGATCCCCATGATCTAATCCAAAATGCTACAAACTGTATTATATCTCCATCACCTCTAACTGATCATTCCTCAGTATCGCCATCCTTATCTCTAAATAACACGCACAAAATTCACAACCCAATACGGAAAGTCAACAATAGTCTACTCCTTAACAACCTGTATGGAAATAAACATCTTCATTGCTCAAATTAAACTACTACATCTCTCACCCACAAGCAAATGAGAATGGTTTAAATTGGAAGCCAAATCAATGGCAAGTAAAACAGGTACAAACCTCTCCAAACAAAAACGCTCTCGACAACAAGAAATTATTAAAAATATTAATGACACATGCAATAGAGAACAACTAACAACGGAAAAAAAACTTTACTTGAAAAATTCAAATTACAACTGGATGATCTCTTCACAGATAAGGCTCGAGGTGCTTTTGCACGTTCTACGTTGGATTGAGGAGGGAGAAAATAACTCGTCTTATTTTTTCAGTCTAGAGAAGCACAAACTAAAAAGAAGATCTCTAAATTAAATATTAATGGAATCATCACAGACGTCTCCAACCATATTATTAGCTTTATCAAGAAATTTTACGACAATCTTTACATTTCTAAATTTTCTGACTCAGAATGCAAATCCTTCCTCAATAACATCCAAAATTACATAACAACTATTGATAATGAGTTTAAAAACCATATGGAGGATTATCTTAAAATTGACGACTGCCCACGAATAAACGGAGTAGGAAGTGACACCACCATCAGCGCTAGCTCTGAAGATGTTTGCAGCCGCGAACAAACCTGTCAGCAAGGTAAAGAGAAACCTTCTCTGTGTTTAAAAAAGAACTAAAAATGGAATTAGAAGACAAACACAACAAGAACGTACAAAAGATGGTTAAAACTGAAGGCGTTTTAAAACACGACAAAAGTTGATAAAAGTCTTAAAAGTAGAAAAGAGTTTGTCACGTTTTGGAGGGATGGTTAGAACCCCAAAATGCAGAACCCAGGATGGCACGAGGCAGGAGTAGATATATAAAGAAAAATCCTTTTATTTTTAGGATGAACAAAGTTAAATCCACAAAAGGCAGGGAGCCAAAATCCAAAAATCCAGAACATGAGAACAAAGTCAACTTAGAGCACAAACTGGGGACGGGACAGGAAGCTCACCCAGAGCACCAAAACAACACTGACAAACAACAATGAGACAAGGAGAGGGCTTTATTCACTGGGGCTGGAGTGATAGGAGACGAGGAGCAGGTGTGTGGGGAACTGGCACAGGTGAAAGCAATAATGAGAGGAGGAGCAGAGGAGGACACCAGACCTGACTGGGAAGGACACACGCACACGCACACACGCACACACACACACACACACACACACACACGCACGCACGCACACCGAGCTAGGGAAGGACACGCACACACACACACACCGAGCTGGGGAAGGACACACACACACACACACACACACACACACACACACACACACACACACACACACACACGCACACCGAGCTGGGGAAGGACACACACACACACACACACACACACGCACACCGAGCTGGGGAAGGACACACACACACACACACACGCACACCGAGCTGGGGAAGGACACACACACACACACACACACACACACACGCACACACGCACACCGAGCTGGGGAAGGACACACACACACACACACACACACACACACACACACACACACACACACACACACACACACACACACACTGAGCTGGGGACAAAAAAGGCTGGAGCTACAAGGATACAGAACGTGAAGGAACACCTGGAGGGGCTGGGGATGACTGAACACAGGACCTGGGAGGAATGATCTAAAGGGCCACAACAGAAGATACATGAAGAACACAAAGAGACACATAATGAGACGAAGACAACGGACGCATGAGGGCGCTATGAGATACAAAAGGAGAACCTGGAGTGGGAACTGGAGGGGCTGGGGGCAAAGGGACACAGAACATGACAGAGTTAACCTCTAAACACCAGAGATCAGTAAGGTCCTAACTCAGAGGGAATACCCTCACTTCCTTCTGGATCAGCTCACTTTTAATCTTTTAACGAGTTTCATCAAACTCAGAGTTTACCTTCAAACAGTCAAACTCATCAAATCAAAGGGGTTTCAAGCAAAACGAGCCCTGGAGGACAGCAGAACCCCTGCACCGATGCCTCCGAGACGAGCCTTTTTCCCCCAGGTGTGACTCATTACAAGGATTCGCCTCAGCAGCCTGGAGGAGGAGGTGTCTGGCTGATTCTGGCTCCTGCATGTGAAGAGGCCAGGCTGGTGGCCAAAACAGATTTCACTTTCTCCAGTTTCCTCCTACAGACCTAAAAATACACGTCATGTAAATTGAAGTGTTTGTCTCTGTGACGGACCGGAGACCTGTCCAAGGTGTCCCCCACCTCTCACCTGGTACCTGCTGGAATTAGACACCAGCTCCCCGACCCGACTGAGGAGGATGCAGTTTAGTTGGATGAATTAATGTTTATTTCATGGTTTTAACAAAATTTGTTTAGGTCTTGTACAACTATGACTATTTCACGACTCAAAAGTCAGAAACGCCACGCTTTTGTTGTGTGGCTAAATTAAGGTATTATGTGAATATTTTTATTATGTTTAAATTTCATCTGCACTAAACCACCGAGAAAAAACATTTAGATTTCACTACATTTGAGTGAATAGAAGCAACAGAGTGAGAATGAAAGTAGTCGGTCTAATCTTTAGCTCACGTAACTAATTCTTCACCCCGAGACGTTTAAACGTACTTTCCTGAGCTAAACGCGAACATTTCAATCATCAGAAGTT
Source organism: Nothobranchius furzeri (assembly GCF_043380555.1). Lineage (NCBI taxonomy): Eukaryota > Metazoa > Chordata > Actinopteri > Cyprinodontiformes > Nothobranchiidae > Nothobranchius > Nothobranchius furzeri. The sequence goes on from NC_091752.1 coordinate 70,736,368, forward strand.
CATTTGTTTTTGTATGTTTTTCCCTCCAAATGCAACCTGAACGTTAAACGTTTATAATACAAAGAAAACAGCCTTGAAGGGAATACATTTAACACATTAATTTCCTTTTTGCAGAGCAGTGCACAGTTACATTCTGCCGTCTGGTCTGACAGCTCGATCCCCGCCAGTCATTAGAGACGAGAAGAATTCACGGGTTTGCTTTCCATAACCCTAACCCTGCACACACTCTTGTCTTGGATGATGAGCTTCATGTCCTGCAGAAACAGAAGGCATGTTTCTACTATTGGAGCCTCGGGATCATTTTACGGGAAATTCCCGGCAGAGCGTGTCTCCGCTTCACCGGGTCGGCTGAACGAGCCGCTCTTCAGGCAGTTCTTAGGAACTTTAAGAGTATCTGAACACAGGTAGGTACTCGGAAAGGCCCGGTTACTCAGACAGGTTATAATTCAGTAGAAAATGACACCAGCAGACCAACACTGGCAGCTCCTGGGCTTTTCTCGTCTCAGAACGCTGTAAAAAACGAGTCGTTGAACTCCACGTTTTACGTCACACAGCTGCTCTCGTCCTTCGAACGGATTCAGTTAACTTCGACAGAATAAAGCTTTTACTGCTATTAATGTTACTGTGGACACTTTTAGGTGCTGATCAGCGGCACCACCCTCTGCTGAAGCAGCCGCGGTAGGCTGACGTCTGTGCCGAGTCCTGAAAGGACCGCATCGTATCGGGGTTGACGGCTGTGTGTTGACGTGGTGAGGAGAGCTGGAGCTGAGTTCTTGAGGAGGAGGGCGGTCATGAGCTGATTGCTCAGGTCCTGGGGATGTGAGGAGTCATCAGGAGAGCGAGCAGGCTGGAAGCCGGAGCAGTGGTGGGTGATGGGATGTAGAGCGGTTCCTTCAGAGAAGCAGAAGCTACCAGAACAGGCCCTGCCAGCAGACAGAAAGGCATAGCTCAAGTCCAAATGGTAAAGACCCACAAACTGAGATCTTCTGCCAAAGCACAGAAGGCTTCATTAATACAACCAGACACCGACAACCCGGTGTCCCAGAGCAAAGGGAACCCCAAAGTACCATTTACCACCATCAGCCGTCTGGTCTCTTCTTCAGCTTTACCTCTGACCCCAACCCAGCTCGTCATTCTGGATGGCTGTGCTCCAAACTACTAACCAAGCTAGTTAACTCTATGAAGACCTCAGGATGGGAACCTTCTTCTCACACCAAACCCTCTGTCAGGAATCTTGGCGTGACCTTCGCTCTTCCTTCTTCCATCTCAGGAACGTTGCTAAGCTGAGTCCCATTCTGTCCCGCTCTGAACTTGAGACAGTTCTCCACACCTTCATCTCCTCACGCTTAGACTACTGTAACTCTCTTTTCACGTGTCTGAACTGTTTCTGCCGGTTCACTACCAACACGTGCATCTGCAGCTGTGCGTTGTCATAAAGTAGTCCCAAGTCTATAATGGCCCCCGTGATTCCTTAATGTTAATTATTATGTTCGGATTAGGGGTTAGGGTTAGGGTTAGGGCTAGGGTTAGGGAAGAAACACATGTATGAAATGAGATTTTTGAAATAATAAACTGTTGCATCAAACTTGCTTCACCTCAGTTGCTTTTTCAAATCAAGTGTTTCTTTCAGAGCAGGACGATGTAAAGGTCCAGAAGCTAAATCAGGCCCAGAACTGAATGCACATTTTTATGTCGTTTGGAAGGTCTGTGGTTGTGTTGCAGCTCGACCTCGTGGAGCTGATTCAGAATTTTTCCCACAATGCATTTTCCAAACATCATTTCACTTGTATAAAGAGCAGAATATGTGTATAAATGAGTGTTTTGTATTTCTGAGTAAGCACGATTGACTAGACGGTCAGGAATTGGTTTTATTAAGTAAAGACAACAGATTATAAAAAGTAAAGTGAAAGAACCTTGGCTGAATGAACTGAGCATCATGGTCCAACTTAAATCTCATCCTCGATATTGTTCCGTCTTTCTTCTGGATCTGTTTTTATTTTTCTTTATCTACGACACCATACAGGCAATGTAAAAGACGGCGTAAAAACCAACGTTCCAAACTTCAAAAGTGGGTGAAATGTGAGCCGACCAACTTTCTGCTGCTTTAGTGTCTTTGCCTTGTAGACATGGTCAAAATAAATTCTGTCGCTTCCCAAAACCACCGTTTTCTTCTCCTAGGTCAGGTAATTATTCAGTTTTCTGATTGCTAATTATTTCTGACTTCACCCGTTAGTGCTTGACTGAGTGGCTGCAGCCGTAGGGGCAGGTACAAGCCTGCTTGGTGCCGCTTCCGGTGACATCACCTCTGGACCTCCTGAAGCCTTTAGAGTGGCTGTTTTCATGAAAATCGCTCCTGTTTGGTCTCACGTGGAGGGTTAGGGTTAGGGTCACATGGAGGGTTAGGGTTAGGGTCATGTGGAGGGTTAGGGTTCAGCATATGGTCAGGAGAGTCGGGTCATTACACCTGGTCCAGGTGGTTTGTGTAGGTGTGAAAACCATAATCACTATGAGGTGCAGTCTAAAACAACCATGCAGAGGCTTTGGAGGAGGAGGTCGTGGTTCAGTTTATGGTGTAAGCTACCAAGAGCACGTGCCAGTTTGACCTTTAATCCCTCTCCCCTCTGGGATGTCATGGTGTGGAGACATCATCTAGACTGGAGGAACTGCAGGTCCAAAACTCTGCAGCTAGGCTCTTACCTGGGCCTACCAGAAGGGGGCGTGCTTCCCCTGCTCTGAGACCTCTGGTTGTTTCCTACACAATATTACAGTCCTGTGTTAGAGCTTTGAATGATCAAGCCCTTCAGTATTTTAAGGGGTTGCTGCGCCCTGATTCTCCGGCACGTTGATTACATTTTTCTGACTTTGGAATAAAATCTCCGTTTTTTTGAGGTGCCTCAAATCTGTTGATGCCCTAAAGAAACAGAACTTTTCAGGACTCCCTTGAAAATGAGGTTTTTGATCTCAGTGGGACCTTCCTGGCTAAATAAAAATAACTAAACAAAACAACAGAAACTTAGATTTGTGTAAGGCGGGATCATCTCTGATTACATTTGAGAAGTTATGACCATTTTATCTGAAACATATCCATCCATCCATCCATCCATCCATCCATCCATCCATCCATCCATATACATATATATATATATATATATATATATATATATATATATATATATATATATATATATATATATATGCGTATCCGGACCATCCATCTATCCATATCTGCGTATCCGGAGTCGGGTCGAGGGGGCAGCAGGCTAAAGGCTGGTTTATGCTTGACGCATCCGCGAGGTCCGCGCGGCGAAATTGCGTCATCTTAACAACCACGCCCCCCCACCGCGTCTCCGCACGGCCCAAACTTTCCGCACCGCGCACCTAGGAAAATTTCTAACCACGCGGACGACCGGACGTGGAAAAACATGGCGGACCGGCAAGAACTAGTATGGCAGAGGTTCGTAAATACAGACATTTGTATGATTCAGCTCTCAGAGATCACCGTGATCAACATGTTGTTAATAATTCTTGGAGAGAAATAGCTCGCACTGTCGGAAAAGACGAGGACGCTGTTAAAAATGCTGGAATGCCATGTGGTAAACAGTAATTTCTACTTCTACTATGGTGTAGTGTTGGATGCATGCCGTAGAGCTCCATGCTGCCCCCTACAGTTTGGGAGAATATTGGTTCACCGCAGAGACGAGCCGCATGAATCATAAACGCTGCGAGTTGTGAAGCGTGTTCCATCCACGAGCCGCATCACCAAGCAGAAAGTAAATGCGTCAAGCATAAACCAAGCCTAAGGCGAGAGGCCCAGACTTCCCTCTCCCCAGCCACTTGGGCCAGCTCCTCCGGGGGAATCCCAAGGTGTTCCCTGGCCAGGTGAGAGACACAGTCCCTCCAGCGTGTCCTGGGTCTACCTTTAGGTCTCCTCCCAGTTGGACGTGCCCAGAAAACCTCACCAGGGAGGCATCCTGACCAGATGCCCGAGCCACCTCAACTGGCTCCTCTCAATGTGGAGGAGCAGCGGGTCTACTCCGAGCCCCTCCCGGATGACCGAGCTTCTCACCCTATCTCTAAGGGAGAGCCCAGCCACTCTTCGGAGAAAACTCATTTCGGCCGATTGAATCCGTGATCTCGTTCTTTCGGTCACTACCCAAAGCTCGTGACCATAGGTGAGGGTAGGAACATAGATCCACTGGTAAATCGAGAGCTTTACCTTCTGACTCAGCTCTCTCTTCACCACGACAGACCGGTACAACGCTCGCATCACTGCAGATGCAGCACCAATCCACCTATCGATCTCACGCTCCAGCTTTCCCTCACTCGTGAACAAGACCCCGAGATACTTAAACTCCTCCACTTGGGGCAGGACCTCGTCCCTGACCTGGAGAAGGCATTCTACCCTTTTCCGAATCAAGACCATGGTCTCAGATTTAGAGGAGCTGATTCTCATCCCAGCTGCTTCACACTCGGCTGCAAACCGCTCCAGCGAAAGCTGAAGATCATGTTCTGATGAAGCCAACAGGACCACATCATCTGCAGAAAGCAGAGACCTGATCCTCAGGCCACCAAAACGGCTGCCCTCCACACCTTGGCTGCACATAGAAATTCTGTCCATAAAGGTTATGAACACAATCGGTGACAAAGGGCAGCCTTGGCCGAGTCCAACTCTCACCGGGAACGAGCCCGACTTACTGGAGGCAACGCGGACCAAGCTCTGACACCGGTCTTATGGTCTCAAGCATTTATTATTGCTAATAATGAGTGTTCTTTCTTATATTCCTAAGTTTTATTTGTTCAATCAATAAATTAATGTAATCAAGAAAACGTTCCACAACCCTGGAAGGTGTTAACGTGCTTTACAGAAGGATGAAAGCCAAATAAAACAGCAGTAAAAACATGACTAAACATCTTAAGACATAAAAACAAAGTAAAGACTTTAATAAAAGTAACACATCATCAGCAAACAGCAGAACAACAGGTGGGAAAAACCCTAACCCATACAACTAAAGGTTAAAAGCTTGTTGGAAAAGATGTGTTTTTATTATTTTTGTGTTGAGAAGCATCTTGTGACTAAAGTGCTATAGACACCTTGAATGTTATCATTTACATCCGTGTAATTGTGCATAACGCTGGGGGGCAAAAAGACCTTCTGCAGCTGCTATCCAATCCAATCCAATTCAAGTTTATTTATAAAGCGCCCAGGGCCAGATTAACACTTTGTTGTACCCTGGGCAACAATATTCAAGGGCCCCATCATCACAACCCAAGGATATCCATAATATGCTCACATACGGAATATTTTACTGTAAAATGCAGTAAATATACTCAATACTCGAAATTCTAACTGTCATCAGGTGTATTTTGATTTACAAACATTTAAATGCTCATAGAACTACAAATGCACCACTATGTCCCCTATATGACGCTATGAAAACAAAACACATCAGCATCTGTATAATCTGGTAAAATTGACCCATTAAATTGGGTCAAAATGAATAAATAAGCAACCACTTAGAAACCATCATTTATTTAACAACACTTATTCCCAGTAGAAATGTATTGAACTGATAGAGCTATCACAGAAGACCACAGACCACACATCAAGAAACATTTTGGTCCTCAGCTCATTTTAAGCAGAAATCACACTGACATGGTGACCCTGTCTCCTCAGAAATCAACAAGGCAATCAAGTTATTAGTCCAACACAAACCATTTAAATCTGCAAGTTATCCTTCCACAACAATTTTCACCAGGTTCATAAAGCTCGCACCTCAAGCTGCTCATTAACATTTTGATCCTAAGCTCATTTTAACTTGTTTTAAAATAGAACAACATGTCACAGCACAAATAACCAGTTAAACATTTTAGTGCTACACAAACATTTAGACATCTGGACTTTGTGCAAACTGGTGTATAACATCTTCATAATCAAAGCCACCAACAAGTTCATGTGCAATAGCTACAACAGTAAGTGCAGAGCTGCGTCATTGAAAACTGTATTCCAGCGATGTGTTGATGCACTACAAAATCTATACAGAGACTGCAGCAGTTCAAAAAAAGAGTTGACCTCCTCACAGCAATTATCAACGCAGTTAACACCTACGAGGTTCAGAGAATGGGCAGCACACGGTGTATAATGAATTAGCGGGTTTTCTTTTCTCAAGTGCACCTGGAGCCCGCTGTATTTGCCAGCCAGGTTGCTAGCATTATCGTAGCTTTGGCCACGACAGTTTGACAAGTCTAACCCCAAATGACGCACCATTTCAATCATAGATTCAGCTAGGCTGACACCTGTGTGGCTGTGGATGGGCTCAAACCCGAGGAATCTTTCCACTACTCAGCCATCTGCACTGACAAAACGAAAAACAAATGTGAGCTGATCTACATGTGCTAAATCTGGTGTTGAATCAGCGATTACAGAGAAATATCAGAAATATCAACATTCAAAACTCTGCTCACCCCTCCGTCTCCACCTCCTACCAACAATCTATCAGCTGACACCTTTGCCTCATTCTTCACTGACAAAGTGGCAGCTATAAGCAAACAGTTTACTCAACTGGCCACTCCTGAACATTCACTACCACAAACTCCTTCAAGCCCATCTCAGGCCCTACTGCTTCATTTTCCTCTTGTTCCCCTCTCACTGAGAACTGTGTGTCCAAGCTTCTCACGTGCAGCCGCCCTACTACATGCCCACTCGACCCCATTCCGACTAAGCTGCTCCAAGCTATTGCTCCTACAGTAGCCGCAGCAGTCACACATGTGATTAACGCATCACTGACATCCGGTACATTTCCCACCTCTCTCAAGCATGCTCAGGTTAAACCACTGCTAAAAAAACATCTCTTCCTCCAAATCACGTGGAGAACTACCGACCTATCTCTCTCCTCCCTTTTCTGTCCAAAATCATTGAAAGGGTGGCTTTCAAGCAGATCACAGAATACCTCTCTCAAAACTGTCTGCTTGACCCTTACCAATCTGGGTTCAAAAAGGGCCACTCCACAACAACAATACAACAAGATCAAGCTATCACTGCGTCAACTTAAAGAAATATATAATCAACATTGTTTAACTGAAGAATCACGATCATAAATCACAGTGCATTAAGTGCCCACCATAGTCTTAAGACTTAATGTGCCCAAGCCCATACTTTTGAGAGCACCATGTGAGCACCTGTGTGAGTACACGCGCTTGTTTATGTAAGGTTTCTCTATAGGAGCGTCCAACAGAGAGTGTGAGGGACCACAGATCCGCCCCCCAAAGATGCGTAGGAGACGGGGGGAGCTCCAAGTCCCAGAGATCCAGGCGCTGCCCCAGAACACAGGAACCCCAAGGAGACTGCAACCAGAAAGGCCCCCGCCCCCCTCGAGAGGCACACAGGATCGCCCTGGGGGCTGGTAGAAGCAGCCGGCAGAGTCCCAGGAGACATCAGCGGCAAGCCCACTGGCCCGCCCGCAGCCTCCCACCCCCTAGCCGGCCGAGCCCGGGACCCAGCGACCCGGGAACCAGGGGCGACCACCCCCGCCGGGGACCCAGCAGAGCCCAGGGACCCAGACCCCACCAGGCAGCCACCGGGATCTATCAGGCAGATGCCAAAAATCTTAAACCCCCAGACCCGGTTGCCACGAACACTCAGGCAGACCAAGGCACAACCCCTCACACCAGGTGTGGCAGGGGGAGGGGGGGCGAAGATCTATATAATCAAAAGAAGTTCCAAGAGAGGGGAGGAGTCAAAGGCCCCACCTGACATATACAGTCATACACAAACACAGTCACACGCTCCCTCCCTCATGCTCACACATGCACATACAACCAAAGACTTACAAAAATGCACGCCGGACACCCACTCATGCTCCCCATACACACCCTATTCACTCTGGTCCTGGTACTGCTGCACATGGGGTACAACCATCACCGGTAACCAGAGTTTGACCCTTTCTGCTGGGGTGCTGATGAGCAGGCTCCCCCGCCCAACGCTGAGCACAGCAACCCACCACCCCAAACCCCAACCAGACGGCCTGATCTCCCTCCTAGCCTCCAACCCCAGGAAGCCAAGCAACAACAGAGGTGTGCTAAGACCCCTAGTCTCCCTCCGCCTGGTCCAATATAGTGTTGTGTGTTGATGAGGTGTATTCCATGGCTATGGTGAGCAGGCAGTGCGGGCATCATCCGGTCTATGCCAGCTGATGCCACCGCACCACCCCACTTACACCCTCAGCCCTCGGTGTCTAAGTGCAGTTTAAAATTGGAAGTGGGCACCGGCACCCGGGAGGAGGTTGAGATATCCCCCTGCCAAATGCCGTTGAATGCGCTCACTCCCAAGGCCCTAAGTGTGTGTTTGTGTGCAATGTCGTCAGTGGAAGTGTATAAGGTGCAAATAAAATTGGGGGCAGGTTGTCACAGGAATGCGGAAATGGGGTCCATACCCGCACTCCCTGATTATACTATACTATACTATACTTGTACTGTACTATACTTGTACTGTACTATACCATGTTATGCTATGCTTTACTGTACTATACTATACAATACAATACAAACCCTAACCCATGTAATGAAAATAAGAGGTTATTACATTTTTAATCAATGAGCCGTAAGGCGTGGGATTTTATAGGAAATATATAATCCACTTTACGGATCGAGGGTTATTTAAACCAGAAGATCGGATCTTTTTATTGCAGAGATTAGGTAACTGTTATGTATTCACTCAGAGACAACAGAATAGAGAGAGTCGAGTTTAAAAGTTGAGAATCTTTTTACTGACAAATTAAACTAGACTGACTTTAAACTAAATGTATAGTGTAACTAAAATGGATGAGGCGGTGAATGGACGACGTGTGGTGTAAATCAGAACCAGCAAATCCGAAGAAGCGATTAGTTCTGACCGAAACTGAAGATGTTGTTTTGAATTAAGCTTTGGTTAGTTTCAAAAACAGCATGAGACCCCATCATGTTGGTCTACCTTTGCCTTCAGTGGAAGTCCTCTGTAGATCAGGAATATCGAGGTCCAGTGAACCCTCTCTGGAAGCCGAGCTGGTAGAAGAAGCCGCGGTTCCGATCAGACCCGTCTCGAGTTACTTCTGGCCAGTGTTGGGCAAGTTACTTCAAAACTGTAATGCATTATTTATTACTTGTTACCCTCATTTTAAAGTAATTCATTACATTACAATATTACTGATTTTAAAATGTAAGGCATTACACTACTTTTGCATTACTTGAAGTAACTTTCACCAAAACAACTTCAGTATGAATCTGGTCATGTGACGCTCAGTGAGCTCATGACATATATGTGGAAGGTGATGTGGTGTCTGAGCTAGGACTGCTGTTAAAAACAGTCAGATATAATAACAGTGCTTTAAAATGATTGTTTACTAAATAAAACAACAACAATCTGTACTCTCAGCACGCTGCCATCTTATATTAACTGAGCAGAGTGAGGTGGTGGGGGCTCCAAGCCTATATTAGCCTTGGTCCCCAAATGCCTTGATACGGCCCTGGATGTGGGACTGACTTCTGGGGTGATCTGATTCTATCACATGTATAAATATTAAATGCTTATATATTATTGCTTTTCACTGGTAAAAATGTGTATTGGGGATAAATCTACCTACTTTTTTCTTTTCAAGCACTTTGTTTTGTTTTCTTGGTTTTATGTGAATAATTTCCGGCTCTTTCTCTCTCTAACCTTCCTGCATGCTGCATGTTTTCTCCGTCTTCCAGAAAAACTGTTTCCTAGATTTCCTACTTTCAAACTAATCAGCCAAAGGGATCTACCGAACGCAAAAAAAAAAAAAATAAATAAATAAAAAAGCTTCGCGCTGCGCTCCAGCAGCAATGAGTTGAAATCACCGGGGCAAAGATTATGAACTCAGCTGAAAAGTACATGAAGTACCAGAGAATATGGAATGATACAAACGCTCGCAAACGAATGACTTTGTTTTGGTGGAGCGGTTTTGTGAATATAACAGCGGCCGCGCGCAGGACGCAGCTATTTGAGCCGTTACCGCTGCGTCCTCTCTGCTCATAGAATGCTCACAAAGCTGAGTCCATAAATGACGTCATATATGTGGATACTGGATCTTTTATCAGGCTTCCCGCAATTTGAATTTTTAGGAAACCCACATCTTGATTCTGGATTTAAAAATGCGTTGTAATTACCGCTACAGTAGTTAATTACTTTTGTACCGCGTTACTCCCAACACTGCTTCCGGCACACAACACTTTTATTGGCGTCTGGTCAGACCCAAGCCTGGGTCGGTGGAGCTTTTATTCTGAAAGGAGCTGTTGTTGCCGCTGGTTGTTATAGCGACTGGATTAATCAGCTTGTCGTTGGTTCTTTCGGTTAAAGAGTAAAAGGTCGGATTGGCCACTCCGTCACTTGCTCTGGAACGCTTTGAACTGGCGTTAGAGCTGACGTGGCATAGTTTTATACCTTGGATGTTATGGTTTATTGTCGAATGAAAATTACCAAACACCGTCAGAAGCACGCCTGGGTCAGATCTGTAAAGTTCTGATTGGATCAGTGAAAGGAATGTGTTGTGTCCTTTCAATACTACTTGAAATGAGTCCTGTTGGAACACTGAAAGTCACAGTACTTATTATTTCTATAGGATCATAATAAAGTAATTAATATTTTGATTTCACAGGTCGGTCACATCTTATTATATTGACTAACAGATGTTTTGATTAGCTTTATTGAAAATAGAGTTCCTTGGCTTTTAATAAAGGAAAAGAAAAGAGTCTCTTCATCTTCTGTCTTCATTGCTGGAACGTAAACAGTTTAGAAACGAATGCATGACCTTGAGGCTGTTTCATGCACTCTGGCGCTGTGTCAAAAGGGAACAGTTGTTAGAGGATAATAACCCTGAGAAATGGCTCCTTCATCACGTTACACTATACTATACTATACTATACTATACTAAACTATACTAAACTACTTTATACTATACTATTTTATACTATACTAGACTAAACTATACTATACTGTACTTGTGCTATACTGTACTATACTTGTACTGTACTATACCGTGCTGTGCTATACTATACTGTACTATACTATACAATACTTTACTATACTATACAATACAATACAGTACTATACTGTACTGTACTATACTGCACTATACTATACTATGCCATACTATGCTATACTATACTATGCTTGTACTATGCTAGTACTATACTATAGTATACTATACTATACTATGCTATGCTATACTATATTATGCTTGTACTATGCTAGTACTATACTATACTAAACTAAACTATACTATACTATACTATACACTGTGACAATGTGCTACAAGACAAAGGGGAGCGAGCTTTCATGCTTGTAGCTCCCACACTCTGGAATGCACTGCCACTCACTATCCATTGGTGTCTTCAAGTCACCCTGATTGGTCAGGGTGATGCTTCGTTTAAATCAACAGAATCGCCATACTCCCTCAGAAAAATACAGCAAGTGTCAAAGAGATCTAGTTGCAGGCAAAGCAGATCAAAGAAGTTCTCATGGGAAAAATCCCCCTTGGGGGAGGGGGGAGGAGGTTGTAGAGCCCTAGAAGTGTGGCGCGATATGGGGGCCAAGATTAAGACTACTGCTGTTACTAACGCTAGCCTACCCATGCTAATAGACAGCAGAGGGAGTGTTTGAACCAGTCAATGACCAGCCGAGGGCTGCTAGTCCCTAGCGTATCTAGTAATAACGCCGGTAAAGGTGCTATTCCTCAGTAAGCAGGGCCAGCCTCTCAGTTACCGGCGCCAACTTATCATTAATCAGATCAGTAGCTTGCTTCAGAATTTATATAGCCTCCTGCTGCTGGGCAGTATTCTTAATTTTGCCCCCCATACCGCGCCATATAGAAGGTGCTATGTAAATACAGACCATTTACCACATGCAGCTAACTTTTTATCCGTGGATGAAAATATGGGACACCTGGACAAATGTGTCTGTGCTAAAAAGTCTCTGAAATACATTCAAACAATATAAATGCACAACAGGAAATAGACTTTCATTGACCGGAAACATGACTGCAATGGTGGCAGGATGCCCCAGAACTGCTTTGCAACACTGCCCAGGTGACGAGGAAGTCGGAAGGGAAAAGTCTCGACGTATAAATCAGACTTTAGACTGTGGCCAGAAATGAATGAATTAATGTAAAATTTGCACCAAATAAATAAAAATTGCAAAGACTTTCTGTATTTTCTTGGTGTGAAAGCTTTTCAGAGCTAGACTGCTAATTCATTCGTGCAATTTAGCTCAAGTGGTTAAAACTATCATAGAAGCACACTTTTGCATGTGCTGACATGTTTGCTTTAAGATTTTATTCTTTTTTTTTTACACAGAAATCAAACCTTCACAGGTGTGAATCAACCAAGGAGGTGGCACTGGCCTTTGCAGACTTCTCACCGAAGGACAAACAGAACTTTATTCCACAAATTCCACCAGATTCTAGTTTAATGTTCCATTTGCACATAACATCAGAACAGTGCAGCTAAGTGTGGAGTTTTTGTCATTTAAGTTAACAAGCATTTGGTTTGCAAAAGGTTTTGGGTGGTCCCATCTCCTTCACAAAGAAAGCTCTTTATTTTGAATAAAATGCATCACATTTTATACGATTTTTCTAGTAAAAGTATGAGATAGACACATAATTGTTCGAAATATCATTAAAAGATAAAAAAAGAAAGCCCAAGTCAGCATTTTTTGGACTTGGCTCAATGCTCCTGGCATCAGTACACACCATCTTCACACCACTATCCTGGCTGTAGTAAAGTGACAGTGTGTAAAAGGCAAGATTTGACCAAAACCAGTGAACAAGTGCTTTGAAGCCTGCCAAACAGCTTGAAGACATATGCGAGACAGCCCAGACACCCACAAGTCATCAGCAGTGCCACCCTGGTGCCACCCAGAGACTCCGGGCTCTAAATTAGAGCGAGCCGCGACCAGTCAGGGTGGGCTCGTTGGTGCGGTCGGGAGTGTTGGTGAAAGGTGTGGGTATAAAATATTTATTTTGATTGTATGCTACATCCATGTGTGTGTGTGTGTGTGTGTGTGTGTGTGTGTGTGTGTGTGTGTGTGTGTGTGTGTGTGTGTGTGTGTGTGTGTGATCTCCTGATTAAAGTGTCACCAGAAGCAGAACCAAGCCATCGTATCCAATCACAGTGAATCTTACTGAATTAACACCTACACTGCAAAATCTTTTCAAGACAGATGAAAATCCTTGTTTTTAGATGTTTTTTCTCATTTTTAGTCTAAAAAGAAAAAAAATCTAACATTGCACCGACCCTAGAGCACATCGGCCGTTCTGAGAATCTCCAGAATTACCAGTCCGCCTCTGATGGCAAGCCATTAAGAGATTTAACAACAAATAAAATATATTAAAAATGAATCCCAAAGCGAACCAGTGGAGGGATGCCCAGATTGGCGTGTTCTCAGTCCTTCTTGTTCCCTTAAACATCTTTTGTACGTTCTTGCTGTGTTTGTCTTTAAATTCCATTTTTTGTTATTTTTTAAACACAGAAAACGTTTTTCTTTACCTTGCTGACGTTTCGTTTACCGGCTGCAAAACTTCCTCAGAGCTGACGCTGATGGTAGCATCACTTCCTTCTCCGTTTATCCGCGGGCAGCAGAGGACGTTGTCGCCCTCTGCTGCCCGCTCTCCCTTCTCCGATGATGCAGTCCCATGCACGATCCAACGAGTAAACTCCGTCGTCCCTGTTCATGGTCCCACATCCACGTCTCCTTATCTCGATAGCTTCTTTTATCCATTTTTGTATTTTTGTTGTTCGATGTTTATGATCCGTGTGTTGTCCCAGTCCATTACATGGTTTTCTCTTGTGTAGAGATCTGTTACGGCTGACTGCTTTATTGTGCTTTCTGCTTCTTGTTTTGCTGCTCTTGTGTGTCTTCAACTTGTTTCTTTCTCGCACTCCTTTCTATGTTCTATTGTCCGTGTGTTGAGTTGGCGTCCGGTTTCTCCTACGTATGTTTTATTGCAGAGTTTGCATGGGATTTCGTAAATGACTCCACATTTAAGTCCAGCTGGTATCTTGTCTTTTGGGTGTACTAGTCTGTTTCTAACTGTTGTGTATGGTTTTGTTGGTGTGTTTATGTTGTGTTGTTGCTCTTATTTTTTCTGTTATGCCTCTGATGTATGGTAGGGTTATCACTGGTCTTGGTTCTTGTCTTTCTGGGTTTCTGGTTCTTTGCTTAGGTTGTTTTTTTCTTTCTGTTGTTGTTTGTTGTTTACCTTTGTTTATTGACCATGTCGGGTATCTGCAGGTCTTTAAAGTGTGTTGTATGTGTTTGTCTTCTTGTTTACGGTCTCTCTCTTCTGTTATTATGTTTGCTCGGTGATATAATGTTCTGATTACTGACATGTTGTGTATGGTGGGGTGTTCTGATGTCCATAATAAATATTGGTCTGTGTGTGTTGGTTTCCTGTATGTGTTTATGTTTAGGGTCCCGTCGGTCTGTCTGGTGATTTTCATGTCCATAAAAGCTATGCTGCCTTCTGTTTCTAACTCATAAGTGAATTTTATGTTGCCCGTGTCGTCAATGTTGTTTAAGTGTTGTGTTAGTGTTTCTGTTTGACCTTTTGGTATGATTTCCAGTATGTCGTCTACGTAGCGTTTCCATAGTTTTATTTTGCAGTTTGGGGGGGCAGTGGCTATGGCTTTTTGTTCCAGGTCTTCCATGAAAAACTCGCACAGGGTGGCTGATAACGGGTTACCCATGGCGAAGCCTTCCAGTTGTTTGTATATTGTGTCATTGTATGTGAAGTAAGTGGAGTTAGCTACCAGTCCTATCAGTTGTGCTATGTCATCTGCTGTGAGGTTTGTTCTTTTGTGTAAAGTCTTGTCCTGTCTGATTCTGTTAACTACTATGTCTATGGTTTTTTGGGTTGGTGTTTTTGTGAACAGAGATGTGACGTCATGTGAGATGAGTATGTCGTTGTCTTCTATTGTAACCTCCTTTAGTTCTTTTGCCAGTTCTATGCTGTTTTTGCAGTGTTGGTCTGTATTTCCTAATAATGGGCTGATGATTTTGCTAATTTCTGTTGCCCTGTTGTATGTTGGTGTACCTATGCTGTCAACTATTGGTCTAAGTGGTGTTTTGATTGTGTATTTTTGGCGTTCCATAGATTCTTGGTGTTATGTTTGCTGTAGGAATCCAGTGTTTATACATTTTTCCTGTTATTTTGCCTTTTTCTTGTAGAGGCTTCAGTAATTTTTTCATATTTTTTTAATGTTTTCTGTTGGGTCTTTTTTAAGTATTTCATATGTATTTTTGTCTTCTAGCATCTGTTTCATCTGTTGTTTATATTTTTCTCTGTCCATAACTACTGTGGTTTTTCCTTTATCTGCCGGTAGAATAATTATCTGTTCGTTTTTGGATGACGCTGTCATGGCTGATTGCTCTTTTGTAATATTGCTGTGTTGAATTTGGCTGTTTTTTAATATCCCAACTACGTTATTTCTGAGTTCTGCTTTCTTCCCCTCATCTGTGATCTGTTGACATGCTAGTTCGGTTGCTACGATAAATTCATCATATGGTATTTTCTTTGGTGTGACTGCAAAGTTTAAACCTTTTTTAATGCTTTCTTCTGCTTCTGTTAGTTTGTATTGTGAAAGGTTGCGTACCCATGAGCTTTGTGTGGAGTTATCGTGTTTTTCTTTTCTCTCTTTCTTGCTGATGAGTTTGTTTAGCTTCTTCATGTGTCTTTCTTTTACTTTTATGAACTCTTTTTCCTGTTGTTCCATCATGTGTCCTTTAATTTGTTCCTCTGTTGTTTCATTGTTTGCAATTTCTTTTTAAGTCCAGGTGTCTTCTTTCCAAAGCTTCTTGTTCCCGTTAGAAACCATGCAGCAGTGCTTTGTACCTGCTGCACGGCTCCACCCGACATCATTCTCAGGGTGGAGTCAGGATTGAACCTCAGGTCGATAGCTGCGGTGTGGAAGTTTTCAGGCACATCCCAGAAGTGACACAATGTCCCTCACCGCGCCACACCACGCCGCTCTGCGCCAGACCGCTACCGATAAAATCGGGCTCTAATTTTCCCATGAGCCGCCTTTTGAACACATCCGTTTCTGCAGGGTTAGACAGGAAATCACAAATGGTTTCAGTATAAACTCTCCAGTAATTTTCAAAATAAAAGACTATTGCACCAATGAGATCATGTAAAAATATATGACCTAACGGCTTATGTACTCACAGCATTTTTTGAGAAGTGCAGCGGTGTGTTTATCATGGCTTTGATCCTGGCAGTGCAGAGAAACAACATGATCTATGACATCAAACGTGATCTCCTTGTTCTTCTCATTTATGGCTTAAAAGCAGATGGCGTAGACAAACTGACATTTAAAGTCGTGATCTCGTGAGCCCAGAAAATAGGATGGCAGAGAAGCCACTCTGTAGCGCTCATCGACATATATACTGGACAATTCGTGTCCGTAGGCTCCAACTATAAGTTTTTGTGGCAAAATGTGAGGTGGCCACCACCACCTTTTTGACCGTGTCACAGGTTCCGTCAAGCCCAGACAATTCCACAAAAGGGAAAAGAGGTGGAGCTGAGGGTGGGGATGTAAGGCTGGGATCAAATGACGACACCCTTCCAACTGAAGCGATGTAGCTACAAGCTAACCCAAAGCTAACGCGGAGGTGGGAGCTAAGCTAGCGGAGGTAGCTACCTAGCTACAACCGGAGTTACCTGTGCACAATGCCGGACCTTCTGAGTCAGAGATGCGCCGAGCTGCCGCTGAGGGGAGGGGACCATACCGATAGTGGGAACCCAGCTCCACCAACATGTTATATTTCAACCCATTTTCTAAAGTGCAGCATTATGTTAAATGCACTGGGTTTTACCCTATTACATTTAAATTTCATGGTTAAACAGTACATGTTAAAATCTAAGCTCAGCTCGGCAGTGACCTAAAATACATAAATATAATTTTACTTACCGGAAAAAATGAAGTGGAGACTCCTTGGACGCTCTATTAGTGCAATTAATGCCACAGCAAGTCATTTTGTCCAACAATTGCACAAAAAATATCCAAAAAGAACGCACACACGCTACAACTAATGGTCTAAGTTGAGAGACTGAAAATGGAGGAACAGTTTCCAGGCCAGACCGAGGCTCTACTGAGGCCTTTCCCCAGAGCTAGCTCTGTGGTCACGTGGGTCTGATGATCAATAATTATACAGAATTTTTGCCTTTTAATACACTTAAACAGAAGAGTGAGAAAAACATTCACCCCCCTCAGAGTTGTCATGAGTGTAAACTAGATCATTTAAACCAAAAACATGTTCTGGTACCAGGCTGTAAACATGTTTATTTCTACTGTGAAATTGGTATTTTTAACATGGGAGTCAATGGGGATTTGCTCGCTTCTGACACCAGCCCCTAGTGGACGAGGGTGGAACTGCAATTTTTGTCACTTCCTGTTTTGCTTCGTATCCAGACCTGAATTATGGGGGCTTGGTAGCGCTTAAAGACCAGGTTCACGAAGAAGCCATTTTCTATGTGTTGTTTCTGAAATATGATCGGTCAGTTTAACATGCAAGCTATACGTGAAAACAGACTTCTACCCCAATTCCTGCATTAGTCGCTGATAGAACATAGACTGTGAAACACTTGGATTAGAAAAGCCTGTCGGATCTACGTCACACTGAACATTAGCATTCATAGACTCACCCATCTTAGCGCTCTACAGGCCTTCTGGAGTGAGAGGAGCACGTTTCGGTCAGTAGATGCTAACTGTTAGCATTAGCAATTCCACAGCATCATTTTGCTAAACAAATGGAGACAGCTGAGTCGCATTGTTGTTAATGAGAGGCGAGATGTCCAAATGTCAGCAAATACCTGCCGTATTCTCATTTCGTCTCTGGCTCACTTTTACTTCCTGAAACCAGAGCTCCAGCCATTTTCCCACAAAGATGGACTCATAAGGTGTTCATTTATACTCGAAACGCTGCAAATGTGTTGAAAAAACAAGTGAACTCGATCTTTAGAGCCAAACAGTATCATAAACATAGGTCAGGGAACATGTGCTGTTAAGATGACATTAGCTAATGTTAGCTATATCATTTACCATTCTTCAGGAACCTTCAAGTTGTTCCATCTCTGTAACTGTTGTAGCGTTATGAATATTATAATTGTCTGCCCTTAACAGCTGCCCCTTTACACAGTAACAACGTGTAGGAATCGCAAAGGTCGGATGCTTGTTTCAGAATGTTTACATTCCAGGAGAAAAGACAGAAGAAGAGAAGAAGAACGCTTTCCATTAATTAATCTAAGTACTTTATTTGTGATAAAGCTAATCAAAGCATATGTTGATCAATAATAATCAGGTGAATGATCTGTGAAATAAAGATGTCATGAGTTATGTGTTTAATGAATAAACAGGACTGCACCAGACAGACTGATCTACATTAACATGGAAACGCATGACACATTATTGTCAGCCAATCAGAACTTTCGTCTGTCGTAGGGCAGAATCTGGGTTGTTTAATGAAGTTGTCCAATCCGATTTACTAAGATTTATAAACAACTAGGGGATATAAAACAAGGCAACGCCATTTTATACTCAGTTCTGTTCAGTTGGAGTTCCTAAGGGATTCCATCGTCATCATTAAGAAAGTTACAGGCTGGCCAGCTGCACTTTCTACTTTAAGCTGAGAACTGTCAAGCTGGAGATTTCCGTCGTTTGAACAACAAGACGACGTTCCTTCAAAATAAGAGCTAACTCGCTGACGCCTGCCGCTGATACCGGGAGTCGATCCGCAGACGGGCTTTGTCGTGCCGCGACCGCTGTTTCACCAGCTCCAGTACATCCGAAGGTCCGAGGACCTGGCATTTCATGATCTAACACGGGAGGCTCCAGACGGTACGTGGTTACGGCAAAATTGCTGCTCATGTCATCAGCTTCTGAAGCCTCGTGATTCCTAGTCATAACAACCAGATCCACCTACGTCAGCCTAGAGATTCTGAAAAACACACACACACACCAACACTATAACATTCAAATCCATATGCATTCATCATTGAGATAGTCCTGGTAGATTGTAAGAATTTATAATTATAGAAATTAAAGATTCTTAAACGATCCCAACTCTCTCTTTTCTTGTCTCTCAGTCAATACAAAGTGTTTAAGTAAACTCCCTGATGATAAAAACAACCACTTCTGATTATAATATATAGATCTAATTACAGTGTATAAATATACGATCTATATTCCACTACACTGTAATTCTCTTCTCGCATGCTTTCCATTTTACATGGCGTATTATTGTCAGCTAATGTGCTGTGCTACAGAAAGAAATGACACTTGGGGGCAAACATGATGCTAGCTGCAGCCCATTTTACAAAGACAGGGGGTGTTTCTCAATGCCGAGGAACCTCGCCTTGATGTCTTGGCCCCGCCCCGGTTGCCTCGGAGATACGTCATCGGGAGCCGCCAAGGCGTGTTCCAATGTTCATGTTCTACCGAGGCGTGTGCTCTCCGTTTGTTAGCAGATTAGCTAGCTGAGCAAGGATACACGGGAGGTGTCTTGTAGCCTAGCCTTGGTCAAAATTACCCACAACACACCGCGGTATTTTCTAAAGGATGGCGGATCAGAAGCCGGCAGCTACTTCGGGACAAATTTCAAGTTTAAAAGTAAGTCAGCTAATTTTAAATGTTTTTTTTTTTTAGATCCAAAGAAGTTATCTATGGTTGGTTAGTTGCTTAGTAGCTGCAGCTTCGGTGGCTAGCGCGTAGTAACTCACTTAGATTTTTAATTTAATAAACATATAAATGATAAATGATAAGTCAAGGTCAAGGTCAAGGTAAATTTATTAATACCCGCAGGTAAATCTGATTTGCCATGTTACAAGAGAATTAGCGCCCAGGTTACACACACAGTCACAAAAACACACCCATCAATACAAAAATAAAAAATAAAACAATACATGAATAAAAATAAAATAAAATAGCCACGCCAGACTCATTTCTTATTGTGAATCGTTACTGCCTCAGGAATAAAGCTTGTTTTGTACCTCTTGGTCCTGCACTTTGGCACAATAAATCTCCGTCCTGATGGCAGGAGAGTGAACTGGGCATGCAGTGGGTGGCCCGTGTCCCTAACAGTAGCTTTGGCAATTCTCTCTACCTGCCCACTGTACAGTTGTGCCACACTTTTCACTTGTTTTCCAAGCAGACGACCCGACCACTTTACTATCCTGTTCAGCGTTTCCTTCTGTTTAAGATTGGCCTGGCCAAACCACGAGGCTAAAGGTTGGTTTATGCTTGACGCGTCCCCGAGGTCCGCACGGCTCCGTGCGGAAAAGTTGCGTCATTTTAACAGCCACGCCCCTCCACCACGCCTCCGCACGGCCCAGAATTTCTGCAACGCGCACCTCTGAAAATTTCTAACCACGCGGACGGACGGACGCGGAAAAACATGGCGGACTGGCAAGACCTACTATGGCAGAGGTTGGTAAATACAGACATTTGTATGATTCAGCTCTCAGAGATCACCGTGATCAACATGTTGTTAATAATTCTTGGAGAGAAATAGCTCGCACTGTCGGAAAAGACGAGAACGCTGTTAAAAATGCTGGAATGCCATGTTGTAAACAGTAATTTCTACTTCTACTATGGTGTAGTGTTGGATGCATGCCGCAGAGCTCCATGCTGCCCCCTACAGTTTGGGAGAATATTGGCTCACCGCAGAGACGAGCCGCATGAACCATAAACGCTGCGAGTTGTGAAGCGCGTTCCATCCGCGAGCCGCATCACCAAGCGGAAAGTAAATGCGTCAAGAATAAATCAAGCTTAAGGAAAAGGATAAAACACTTTCAATAAAAGAACAATAGAACATGGACGTTATAGTCCTGTCCACATGCAATGAGGCCAGTTTTCTAAGGCAGTACAAACGCTGCTGGCCTTTCTCACCCACAGCATCACAGTTTTCCTCAAAATTTCACAAAATGACCCGCACTTGTATAGCACCTCTCAGGGCAAGGACTCCAAAGCGCTTTACACTACAGTGTATCATTCATCCATTCACACACACACTAATGATGATGAGCTACAATGTAGCCACAGCTGCCCTGGGGCGCACTGACAGAGCACTGGGGCCACCGGTCCCTCCGACCACCACCAGCAGGCAAGGGGGGTTAAGTGTCTTGCCCAAGGACACAACAGCAGAATTCTCTGTCCGGAGCCGGGATTGAACAAGCAACCTTCCGAT